>NC_058160.1:25339413-25496756 GCF_020080835.1 Cotesia glomerata
CGCTCCAAGAATGGTTCCATTATGCTTTTGCTAATAGTGAAATTGATGGTATTTTATTTTTATTATTATCTTATAAATAATTATTTTAAAGAAATATTAAATTAACATTCATGGTCTTTTTAAAAATTATTTTATTAGTTATTATAATAGTATCTACATAGAAAAAAAAATTAAGTTAAATAAAGTAAATAATTTTGAAGAATTTCATCTTGATTTGAGTAGAAAAATTCTTAAATTAAGAAATTTTACTTGATTCAAGAATTTTTCGTCTTAATTCAAGACAACGAAACTCTTCGCAATTATTTTCTTGGTTTAAGGGGACCCGGTGGTCTAGCAGCCTAAAATTTAAGCTATTTTTTAAATTTTATTTCTATATAAAGGTAATGACTAATGTTTTCAAATTTTATTACACTTATTCTATTACTTATCAACTACACAAAAATGAAAATCAAAACAAAAAAAAAAACTTTTTTTAATTAGAAAAATGGCGCTGAAGTTCTCCTCTCCAAAAAAAATGGACCTGACTGGTGCGTGTCGATTGATCTCTCCCTCTGATCTGAAATGAAAAAAAAAAAAAAAAGACTGATTTTTAATTAGTATAAGTATAGTTATCGTCGGAACTATAATAAAAAAAAAAATATTTGACAAAATGGCGCGTAAGTAAAGTACGAATCTGAAACTCGTTTTCAAAAAATATTTTTAACTAATTAAAAATAATTTTTTTGTCTTAATTTTCATTTTTGTGTAGTTAATAAGTAATAGAATAAGTGTAAAAAAATTTGAAAGCATTAGTCAATACCTTCATACAGAAATACAATTTTTTAAAATAGCTTAAATTTTTCTCTTGATTCAAGTTAATTTTTTTTTCTGTGTATATTTGGAGAAATTTAAAATTTTTATAAAATTTCAGAAGTTGATCGGTTTCCGTCTGTCGAACGAGAGCGTTCAGAGACAACGGCTGACGGCAATACAAGCCGCGGTAGAAGCACATCATCGACATCCGGAAAACTTCAAGAGCACTCACATACACGCGAAATAATATTCGCGTTACCGTCGTTACAGCTGCATCTTAAAACGGAGCATTTACAAACAGCCAAAACACCGGATGTTATAAGTACGTATTTTTTAATATTTCATAATAGTATCATTTTATAAACATATATTTTACATATATGTTATGTAATCATTAAAATCATATGTGTTGCATCTGCCAATATTATAAAGTCATAACTTATAACGGTTATTGTGTCATCCTCGGAGTAATTTTATTTAATATTGCAACAGAGCTTTAAATCTCGTTTTTTATTTTTATAACTAATTTTAATTGAATACTTTTGGTAATTTTTTTTTATTCTGTAAATTAAACGCTCAGTTAATTTATTATAATTTCAGTTTGGTATTTTGTATTTATATATAAATATATACATAATTATAATAATTAATTATGATTATATGTATATATAGTGGTAATTAGCTATAATCGTTTTCCATTGCCTTCATAGTGGTATATTAGAATTCTTCTAATAGTGAAACTGCAATTCTCTTTTTTCTCTATGTATTTTTTTAGGACTGCCTAGACATATAATATATAGTAAGTACAAATAAGTAACAAATGGTTAAAAGAAAAATTTATTTAAAATTAAAGCATTTTATTGAAACGTATTGAGCAAGAATTTTCAATAGCAGTAGAGTAATATATTAATAATATTAATATATACTTGTAATACCACTTTCCCGAATTTAAAATTTAGTTGCCTAGAGTTTTATTTGCATGAAGTAGCAGAGTCTTGTTACTAGGCTAACAAATAAAATTTTAGTTATTAAACAATGTTAAAAATTAAGCAAATTCACTTTATTAATATTAATTTAAAATATAATTAATAAATCCATTTTTATTCCTGTGTACTAGGCGAGAAACCACTGGTAGAATGCAGCTTTATCACGGAATTCGAGGACCACATATTCGTCACTGTAGATGCAGAGGCATTTTTCTTTTTGCACGATCTCATCAGTTCTTATCACAAAGAAAAAGAACGAGTGGTAATTTATTTATATTTTTTTATTTATTTAAATTCATTAATTTATTTAAATTATTAATTATTATTCGGATTTATTAGTACGCTACCCAAGGTGCAGGAGCATCAAGAGCTTACAGTCCAGATCCGCAGGATAAAAAACGTGCTACTACAAGTACTGCGAGTGCTTCAACATCAACAGCTACTTCTTCAACTATGACTGAGGAAGAGAAGAAACAATCAAATAAACAATTTGATCCTGCTGAAATGTTCATCAAAGATTGGCGATCTTATCGATGTAAAACTTGGCATTTAGAGCCGACTGTCAGGTAATATTAATGAATAAAAATTTTTTAAATAATTTAATAAAAAACTAATAACCTTGCAGTCACTATGTGACTGCCGTGACTTGTGAACTATAAATAAAAAAAATATTACTTTATTAAATAATGACTTGTTAAATTGCACTGTATTTTTTTAACTGTTGACGTTTTTAAAGATATAAGTTCATCCCGATGTTACACTTATCGAAAGCTTTCATTTGAGTACCCTCATGCATTTTGATATATTTTTCATATATACATATATATAATGTATAAAAATATATAAAAAATTGATGTGGGTACTCAAATGAAAGGTCTCGATGAATGTAATGTAGGAGTTAGCTTACATCTTTAAAAATGTCAATGGTTCACAAGATATAAGGTCATTTCTTAATTATGTTAAATTGCACTGTACTTTCTTAACTATTGATGTTTTTAAATATATAAGCTCATCTCGATGTTACACTCATCAAGAGCTTTCATTTGAGTACCCACATGCATTTTGATAAATTTTTCATGTATACATATATATAATATATATAAATATATGAAATATTGATGTGGGTACTCAAATGAAAGCTCTTGATGAGTGTAACATCGGGAGGAGCTTATATCTTCAAAAATGTCAATAGTCTACGAGATACAAGGTCATTTCTTAATTATGTATCTAGAGATAGAGAATTTTCGAATGCGGCCTAAATACTTATCATCATAAATTGACTATCGGTGAGAATGATATGAAACCTTAAAAAGGCACAAATTCAAATTAAGACCTTTGCAATGACACTAAATTTCACTTTAAAAAATCGATTTTATCATATGGCTATCCTGGACACAAAATTTTTTTTATTTTTTTAATAATATAGATAATATTATGAATAAAAATTCTTAAAATAATTTAATAAAAAATTATGCATATATATATAATTTTCTTTATTATTATAGATTAATATCTTGGGCTGGAAAAAGTATTGAACCATATGGTATTGACTATATACTTCAAAAATTGGGATTTTCACATGCGCGTACAACAATACCTAAGTGGATACAACGTGGGTTCATGGATCCACTTGACAAAGTACTAGCAGTTCTTATGCTGAGAATGGTGATGGCTGTCCGTGAAGATCCTTCTGATAATAATAAGTAAATATATAAACCAATAAATAAATAAAGTCAACTCGTAAAGCTGCATTGCCTCTGAAAACAGCAACTTTGAAGTTTATTAATGACACTAAAATATACACATGTAGCAAATTTTACGAGCAACGACTACACACGTAGATAACTATATTTATCATTAGTCCATACCAACATTAGGTGCAATTATAAATAAATTAAGTTGAGATACGATAAGATTTATCGAAAGACTACTTAATATATTCTCAATGAATTAATTAATGATTATGGTTATATATAATAATCACTAATCATTTATAAAGTGAATGAATGCATAGAAAATAATTTCATACTTGCGAATGATAGTTAACAAAATTATTACCATTAAAATTATTGTTATTATTATTTTTGTTATTGTGTATAAATGATAGTAATCAATGAGCGATTTATCATTGCTAGACAATTCGTCCATTCGTTCCGTTCTGCACCTATTATTCATGGACAAAATATTTAATAGGTCAATAGTACCTCTTATATTAATAAATATATTATGCATTCGAACAAAATAATTGAAAAAAAAAAAAAATAATAATAAAATAAAACCAAATAACGTAACACCGATAATCATTGTACAGTGGAATAGTTAATTATTATTATTATATTAATTGAAATTATAATTTATAAAATGATTTGTCGTAAATTAGATAAAAGGGATTTTGTGTATGTCTTTATTTTTTTATAATTAATTGTAATGACGTATTTATATTGCATCGAAGTCGCATAATTATACGTATTTAATATAAGTATATAATTTTTTTTAATGAATTATAGATAAATTTGTTTTTTTTGTAATACTAAAATATCGCCCACCGATATTTAGTTAAATTTATTTATAAATATGTAATATATAAACGTGTATCTATCTATATTTTTGTTTATTAGCATTGATTTTTATAAATTTATGTACTCGCATATCTTGATTTTTTATTGAGCTATTATTTATTTTGATTGCGAAACGACATGTCAATAAAAAATCAATATTAAATGAAAAGAGATTAATAAAATAAATATATTTATATTATAGTTTATCAAATAGAAAATTGCTCGCTGAATTCCGTCGTTTGAGAAGCAAAACGATATGAAAAATAATAATAATTAACAAGAATATAAATGGAAAATTGTAATTTTATTATAATCGTTAGATAATACTAAAATATGATGTCTGTATGAATGTTTCTTATTTATTTCTGTGATCGACTTTATGACTAAGCTATTGATAATGTCATATAATAGGAAAATTTGTTAATAAATATCCGAATTAAATAATGGATTTAATGACTTTTTATTTTTTATTTTATTATAGACATTAATTATTTGTAAGCCTATCAATTTTTTAATATCAATTATGATTTAAAAACTTTTATTATAAATCAATATTAATAAAAAAAATTTTATATATTTATTTAAATTTTTTAAACTTGATTGAAACATTCAAATAAATTTTTAGCGTTTATGAGTGAAAAAATTTCAACAAAAAAATGTTTTTTTTTTTTTTTTTTTTAAGTGCTTCAGTATTAATTATTTGTAAATAAAAACCTACAAACATTATTTGCATGATTATATGATATTCGTAGAATAAAAAATAATGAATAAAGATAAAGTTAACCCGTCACGTAAATTTTAGCGCTTGATTTAAAAAAAAATCTCGTCAAAATTTTTCAAAGATAACATACTATTTTTTACCCAAGATAATTGATAATAATGATCCGATAATTAAATTATGTAATATCCTTGTTAGTGTTTGCGGACGAAAGTTTTGCAGATAAGAATACAATAGTGGGTGCATTCCGATGTATTCTACGAGTAGCTGTAAAAGTTTTAATTTTTACTACAAATAAAAAATTAAATATTTATATTCCTAAATTTAAAATAATTATTTTAACAATATCAATAATAATAGTAATAATAAGAATTATAATTTCATTATATATTATTAATAAATATGTAATACATAATACATTTACATAAATTTGTAGTCAAATATACAATTATAATCATTAGAATTGGATCCACAAGGCACTGTAATATATATATATATATATATATATATATATATATATATATATATATATATATATATATATATATATATATATATATATATATAGTAAAAATTAATAAAAAATAATTATTACTATTACGTTTTCACCACGGTAATAATAATAATTTTTTTATAATAATCATTTGGATCAAATGACCACTTAGTGTATTGCCTTGAAATAATTACTGAGGACTAGCAAAAGATTAGACCTAAGAATAAAATCCTCTACATTGCCTTACGAATATTCGGTTTACTCGTAAGGTTTAATTAAATAAATAAATCCAATAACATCAAATTTACTATCGGGTTTTTTTTTAAATTCGTTTTCATAAAAATCGACTGATTCGATAAAATTAAAAGACAATTCATAAATAGTAAATGGTAAATTATAAGTGAGCTTATTCATTCTCTAACATGTAAATTTTTTTTATTAAAAATTGAATTTTTTAATCTTGTAAAGTCATAATACATGATTAATTTTAATAGCAATTTGTTCACAATTCTAAGGCACAAATTATATCATATATTTGCTTATCAACAATTTCAAGTTTTACATTTTTAATACCAACGTTATTGCACCTTTAATAGTTTATTTATTTATTTTATTATAATTATCAAGATAAGCGTTGAGACAAAAATTAAACTGTACTTTCTCTTGTTTATTAATGTTTTATCTCACGAGTAATGATAAATAATTAATCAATTATTTTAGTTTATTTTTTAAAAGTCTAATACTTGGTAATAGAGTGAAGTGTATGTATGTACAATTTACTATTATCTATGACTTATTGCATTACAATTACGCATTATTTATTTCTTAACAACTAAATAGTTAATTACGATCAATCTCAGCTACTAATAGTATTTAAGGTAAAAATTTTGTTTATTCACATAGATTCTTCGTAACTAAAAAAAAAAGTTGATACAAGAAAATTCTTGTATTTTATTTTAAATTAAAAAAATTTAATGGAAAATTAAAATAATACACATTTAAAATAAAACTTAAGTAGTACATTAAAATCATAAAAGTAAAACGTAACAACTTGAAAAAATATCGTGCAATAAAAACAAAAAATAAAAAAAAAATGTATAGTCATGAAAAAATATACAAATGTCTCTAATTATATATGTATATATATCTGTAATAATAATAAGTAAATTACATCATCTTCATTATTATCATCATTGAAATGATCTCAAATAATTAATAAGTAGATAGTAAATTTAATAACTCTACATGATGACAATATGTACTGATTATGATATAATTATTATTTATCTTGACATTTTGTTAAAAGTTTAAGCATCGAGTAAAAATTTACGTATACCTACGTAGCATAAACTATTTACTTGTTTATAAATTTTTCATTTAGCTGCCAATAATTTAATGAGATTCTCACAGTTTCTTGCCAAATGATAAAATAATCCTGCGTGTAACTGTTACGTTATCAATACATAATATTTTTAGTATTCTAAAAAAATTAATCCATTGTTACAATACAATTACAATTACAAAATGAGTTACGTAGTTAATCTCTGTGAGATTCAAAAGACTGCACTTGCATATATTTGTATTTTTTCATAACTTATGAATATTAAATACATATGCAACATCACTAAATGCAGTTTGTTCAATAATTTATCACCCAAAACCATCGATTGTTATCGAGTGGAATTTTTTAAAAAACGTATTTAACAGCTTGGCATATACGTTGAATTATTCATTCACATTTTCAATGTACAATGTTCGATTAAAAAAAAATAAGAAAAATTTTTTTTTGTTTGGAGAAGAATCTCGTTGATAAATAGCAATATTTGTATTTATATTCAATATCGTTGAACAAAATTATGGACGATTGATATGTGTTGATTCTCGACGTACTGCAAGCTCAGTGGGTATTGGTTCATCCATCGCAGTCACGATAAAAGTGCATCGTGAATTCAAGATAATCACCTCCGTGATTATTTTTACAAACATGCTGAAATCAATAAAATTTTTATATTAATAATAGATATTTATTGTACAGCTAGGCGATGCCAAAAATAGAATCATTTTTTTTAATTTTATATGAAGATCTTTGTATTTTTTTTAAATTCAGTAATTCAACTTTTGAAGTTTTAGTATTTTTAATTTAATAATATAAATTTAAGTTTGTTTATAATCGAGTTACATAACACTCGATCCGCCGATATTTGATCCACATGGCTTTTGATCCGAAAGATAAATAATTCGAAAACAACAAGTCAATTCTCTGAATATGTTCAAGGAGACAATTCAATTGAACATGGAAGATTTATAGAGTTAAAATTGAATCATCTAATTAAACCTATTGAATCTGTCATCAAGAATAAATATATAAATCTGTGACAAAAAGTACAATAATTAACACTCGATTAAATCGCGTAGTGAACATATGCTTTGATATATTTATAAACTATTTTTCTTATCTCTCTTCTATTTTCGTTTACAATCACAAAAACTGATAATTGAAAAAAGTAGAGCGTACATATCAATATTCTAGCGCCGCTTTTCAGTACTAAAATTAGAAGAAATGAATAATTTAAAAATTACTTTAAATATTTACTCGATAAGTTTAGTTCGTTAAATTCTCAAAAAGTTTGGAAAATCCAAAAGTGCACGCCTCATAACGCTCATTCATTTTTTAAGAAAAAAATTAATTGTGTAATTGATTTAAAAAAAAAAATTATAATTAAGTAATTTCTTACAGAGTATTTTTTTATTTTTTTTTTTTTTTTAATAACGGCGCCCTTTTTTCTTGTCATATGCCCACGCAGTCTAAAAAAATCTAGCTTGATCAAGTGACGCCATAGTTTTTACGTGACAAACAAAAAAAGTTCGTTTGGCTTTGTACGGTTGTATCGTAGTGAATTTTAATAAAAATTCAATTTAAAAAAAAGTACGTAAACTAGGCTACTGATATGAAATACGGACCCAGTTCATCGAATTCTTAAACTAATAAAAAAAGTCCGGTCTTGAAATATCAATTAGTTCGGTAGTAATCGTTGGTACATTCAAAATGGGGTGACATCCGGACGTCCACGTAAAATTTTTTTCAAAACGTTTTTTTTTTCAAAATAGCAACATGAAATAAATTTTAGAAAGTAAAAGATGGTTTAATTTAAGTTTTTTTTCGGTGCACATCTACTTATATCATTGTATAAGTGTAATATGGTTGTGATAGAGGCATTTAAAGATCATAAAATTGCTTGACCTTGACGAGTCGAGTATAAAGCACAACCTCACGCGCTTCGCGCTATGAGGCGTGCAAAAGAAGAATATACCCTTGATTTTTCATCATAGCCTGCGATAAAAATACCTTACTCTAATTTCCAAATTACGCTTAGTGGGTTATGTTGGATTTTCTGAGCAAAAATAAATCTCAGTTACAAACCTTTAGTTTTATAATTTAGATATTTTGTTCTTAGAAATATTTATTTTAGAAAAATAGTATATTTTATTTTATTAATTTTTAAATTTGGAAAACACATTTAAGGCACATTTCGGCTGCCCAAATTTAAAATACAGATGTATTAATGCAGACAAAATAAGAAAGCCTGTATAGGCTTGATTTTATGACCTTAGGTACTTGAGTTGTATAAAGGACTTCTTATTTTACTATGTGCAGTACAACCAAATATTACCGTCTTAGTTAAGAAGAAAAACATCAAAACAACCGTTTTACTAAGGACAATACAGAGGGTTCGACTTCACAATAAAATAGTTTTAACATTATAAGTCTGCGACTAAACTCTGTCAAGTAACGACACTTCTCTCAATACGATACTTTTAAAATAAAGATTCTATTTGAATCACTCTATGTGGATAATAATATTGTCTTTTCTCTTAATTTATTATCAATCCTATCCATAATTTCCTACAGGTTATAAAATAAAAAAAAATCTGTAAAACTGCAAAATTCTTCATATTAAATATAAAAATAATAAATCAACTTCTGGCCACTTTGATAAATAAAAATAAAAGATAGATAAGGCAAAAAATTACCTCATGAGGCGGTACCGTAGGTACCCGAAATTTCAGGGTTTTCCTCAAATAAAAGGCAACATCAATAACAAAAGCCTGGTCACTGGGCTGATTACTGTTTTCCACATACTGGTGTTGTTGCTGCTTCTGATGAGTGTACCCCCATCCACAAGCGATAGTTTCATCAGCCATCAGACTGGGAGTAACCTGACACTGCTGTACGACTTGCCAGTACCAGGGCATTCCGATAAAATGTAGCGTCAAATGCGTGTCAGGCATGTGTTTTGATAACGGAACATTACAGCTGAAATTATTCGGCGCGCTGGGAGAAGTTATTGAGCAGTACCGCTGGTCCAAGGTCGCATTGAAGCTCTTTGCAACAATATGTAACTGTGGTTTCGGTTCTGGAGGTATCGAGCCAGCTGCATTGCTCGCAACTTCGCCCCAAACTCCGCTTCCAGCCTCCCTTCTGCTCCTCTTGGGCATATACTTAAAATGGGTGTCTTTCACCAAGGTCTGGGTGCTGGAATCCGCAGGGCTGATTCCATTCTGCATTCCCTTATTCAATTTCCGCTTCTCTTCATGAACACCCAGCGGCTGTTCCAAATGAATTGACATGGACTTCTTCTCAGGCGGATGTTCCGGGCGGGGTTCCTCCAGCTGGTGAATATCCGAAGTGCAGCAGTAAATTTGGCAAGCGTTTTCCAGCTCAGTAAAGTGCAAAGGACAATCAGCAGGCCTGCCCAATGGAACCGGACCGCGGTTCAGTACTGGCGGGTCCACATCTGCATTCTGATCGTTCTCATCAACATTGCTAGGAACCGGACCCGCGCCATGTCTCAGCCAATTGTTCGACAATTCGTTGTTCTTGTCAGACTTGGCCTGCGGACCCGAATGACCGAACGGATACCAGGAAGTTATTTCTTGCGAATAGTACTGCTGTTTGGTATTGGGAGCACTAGTCGACATCACATTGTCCTTCGTCACATGACCGTCTAGAGTTTTGGTGAACAAACCTTGCCGCGTGTAAAACGGCGAAACAGTGCTGTGAAGCAATGGATTAAATCTTGAATCGTAAGAGGGTGTTGTTGGTAATGTCGGAGCAGTTCCAATTGCCAGCATTCCTCCTGCTGCTACTGCTGACCACTCGAGATTGCTGCGTTTTTGGTATTCCAGGAAGTATAGAGTCGCCATTGCGACCAAACAAAATGCCATTATGAGAATAAGAATAACTATTATTATTTGGATAAATTTATTGCTACACAATAAATCTTCTTCTTTGTCACGTTTCCCGTGGCTCAGTGAATTATTATTATTATTACTACTATTAAAGTTGTTGTTATTATTATGATTATGATAATTGTTATTATTCTTGGTTTTAGCTGATGATGAATATTTACTGCTAGCAATGCTGGACACAGTGCTAACGGAGCTTTTTAGACTGTCACCGCGTTTTAGTTTTGCAAGACGTTTATTGATCCTCTCGAGCTGATCAATGCGTGTCTCGAGACTGTCTGTTACTTTGCAGAGTTCTTTAACGGCCCCGACATTCTCCATAAATATTCTTTCTTTATTGACAACCAGAAAATTATCAATGCGCTGCCCGTTTGGCAGAACGATGTCGCCGGCTGGCAGGACCGCCTCAGGCAAAATTTGCTGGACTTCTTGAGCTATCACACCGGTGTCCTCTTGGGCCTTTATGCCCAGTCCGGAATGCAAAGCGAATTCTGGAGCGTACCTGTACCGTACGACCCGTAATTGTTGGACGTTTCGCAATTGTTCTCGGGTGTCGACTTCCTGGACATTTTGCTTGGCACGAGCGTCACTCGGCTGGACTATATGTCCAGTTACTTTCATGTTCCCGTGGACTACCAGGGCCTCGTCCGGGCGGTCTGTGTTGATTCCGACCCGTCCAGCGTGGTAAACTGTGTCTGGTGCGGCTCCACGCTGCCACCCGCTCTCGGTGCTGACTCCTGTGCCTTCGGACTCAAATTGTCCGGGATTGCTCGCGCGGACGATTATCCTCTCGCTGGCGTGCGCCACTACTTGGTAACTTGACTGGTCTGATGTGTGCGCGTGGAGGCCTACCACTAAGTGGAAGTATCGCTGGTCGGGATTCGGTTTTCCTTTTTTTCGCATATTGTTGCTTGTTGTCTCGCTGAAGTGCAGACGGCCAACTGTCACCTTAGTTACACGCTCACCTCCCAGCTCGACCCTGAAACCCGCTCTATTTTAGTGTAATGGGAATACTGGGTAGATTAAATTATTAATTTATTTTTATAAGTTTTTTAAATAAATTAACAATTGTAATCCTAATAATTGGTATTTATTTTTTTACATTTTTAATAAAACTAGCAATCAGCAGTTTTTATCTGAATAATTTAAAAAATTAATTGAAAGTTATAGAACAAAAATAGTAAAGAAGTGGTACAATAAAGTTTTTTTTGGAAATCTATTTGATGTAACCGATCTTATATAGTAATCAGAGTTGCAAATAATGCATTAAATTTCTTAATGCATTAGCATTTTCATTGGTCATTAAATTTAATTTATTAATGAAAAATATTTTCATTAAGGATTAAATCTAGTTTTTAAATGGAAATAATTTTCGTTGACCATTAAATTTAATTCTTTAATGAAAAATATTTTCATTAATCATTAATTTTAATTTTCTAATTATAAATATTTTCATTACCCATTAAAAGTTATTTTTTAATGGTGAATTTTCCCATTGATCATTCGATTTAATTTTAATCAAAGTATTGTCATTCATAATTGAATGTAATAGTGTGTTTGGACTCCCTGTCTCGAGCGCATCACCATTTTTTTTTACTCGAAACAATTTTATTTAAGAATAAGAAAAATTTGGATGATGTACTGATTATTGAAACGGTGTCATATAAAAAGATAAATTTTTATATCCAATTAGTTAATATTAATTTTGAATGAAATTATTTAAAAAAAAAAAACATTTGACAGCAAATCGACTTTAGCCCTAGAACGTTCGAATTTTGTTTACTTGCTCGATTATTTCTTTATTATTCACATTTTCTAAAATATGAGCTCTACTGATGTTGTGCTGATCGAGATCTTTCATTTGAGTATACACATGCATTTTTGATATATGTCCTATATATCTACTTGATATATGTACTTATATGTCATATATATATGATATATATGAGATGTATATATGATATATATATATATATATATATATATATATATATATATATATATATAATAATGCATGTGGCTACTCTTATGAAAGGTCTCGATGAGTATAATTTTAGGATAAACTTATATTTTTGAAAATGTCAATAATAAAGAAATGTGCTTGTTTCTTCTTAACTATTGACATTTTTCAAGATATAACCTCATCCTGATGTTATACTCATCGAGACCTTTCATTTGAGTACCCACATGCATTTTTATATATTTTTCATATATACATATATATAATATATATATTTATATATATTATATATATGTATATATTTTTCATATATACATATATATAATATATATAAATTTATAAAATATATGAAAAATTGGTGTGGGTACTCCAATGAAAGGTCTCGATGAGTGTAACTCCAGGATGAGCTTATATCGTAAAAAATATCATAAGTAGACAAAATACGACGTCATTTCTTAATTATTGAAATTTTTCAAGATATAAGCTCATCCCGATGTTACACTCATCAAGAGCTTTCATTTGAGTACCCAAATGCATTTTTATATATTTTTCATTTATGCATATATATAACATATATAAATATATGAAAAAATGATGTGGGTACTCAAATGAAAGCTCTTGATGAGTGTAATGTCGGAGTGAGCTTATATATTTAAGAATATTAATATTTAAGAAAGTACAGTGCAATTTATCAAAAGTCGATATGTAATTGAGCAAATTTTATTTATTTGTAGTTGACAATTCTCGGCGTTCACATAGTGACTGCAGATTGCTAGTGTTTTATATTTTTCAACAACGATGTCTACCGAACCAATTAACCGATTTCGACGTTCTTCATAGCAATCGACGCCGATAATCAAAAGCTATAAATTAAATTACGACTACAATAACAATCCGACATTAATCGAATAAATTATTTCAAAAAAATACTTTTTTTGAATTCTTTCGAAAATTTTTTCAAAGATTTTCGAAAATCAGGGTACAACTACTAACTTCCCGATTTTTTGAAAATCATTGATTTTCATAGCGGAAAGTTGAAAAATAGTTCGATTAACGATTAAATTTAATATCTAATTTTGAAAATTTCCATTAATCATTAAAAAAAATTTTTAATTTTATATATTTCCATTAATCATTAAATTTAATTTTTTAATTTAAATGATTTTTACTAATCATTAAAAAAATATTTTTAATGATAAATATTTCCATTCACAATTAAATTAAATTTTTTAGTGGATAATTTTTTCATTAGAGAATTGAATTTAATGAGTTAATGAAAATATTTTTCATTAAAATTTTCACAACTCTGTATAGTAATTTAAAACAATTTTATTATAATCTGTTTTGTTTTGTTAATTTACATCGTAAAATAATATTGGCTTAAAAGTTTTTATATATAGGTAAAGTAAAAGCCCCAATAGATGATCATGTACCAGTATATAATCACTCCATGTATTTGTATACCTATATTTGTGAATATAGATATACAAATACACGGAGTGATCATATACTGGTACGTGATCATCTATTGGGGCTTTTACCTTATGTACGCCGATAAAAAAATTAATTTGATGCAAGAAATACATTCTTGAACTAAAAAATTGTTCTTGGCTGAAGTAAATTTTACTTTATTCAAAAAGTTTTCTGTTTGATTCAAGATGAAGAAATTCTTCAGAATTTGATCTTAGTTGGAATTTTTTTTTTTTTTTAAATCAAGTTTACTTTTTTATCAATGTATAAGGTAAAAGACCTTATTAGTGGCACTTTTTCTTTCAATGAAAAAATGTTCTACTTGGAATAAAAATTAAAAATTTTTTTAATCTAAAGGTCTTAAAGATTAGAAATAATATATTCATTATTGAAATTAATGATTTTATTGATTGAATAAATACCAAAATCAAAGAAAGTGTCAGTAATAGAGTCCCCGCCCTTAATGAGGTCTTTTACCCTATATACGCCATATCAGTAGAATTGCGCCTATGATTCTTAAACGATTTTATTGAAATTTTGTGTACTTATTATATGAATGAGTATCGAGACCAATGTTGAAGATCAGTAAAATTAACCAATTAGCTTGTGAATAGTGGTTGTTTAAAAATTTTATGATTTCCCTAAAAGTCTGAGCTGGTTCAATTTTATCGAAATAATTTTTTGGCTGTAATAAAAGATACTTCAAACTTGATAAATTTATCTTAAAACATTTCCAGTATTTAACCGATCTCATTGTTATTTTTTTTTTTTTTTCAATGTTTAACTTAATTCTTATCAATTATTACCCAACAATGTTTGAAATAGCATATGCTGATTGCAGAGTTTTTCTAATTTTCTTACTATTATTACGATAAATTAATAAAAATCTACTTACACAACTGGATGAAATGGCTTTTTGCTACGATCACTCTGGCTCTGTTCAACCCTAATAGTTTGAGTTGGTGATTCAACTTTAACTCCATAGAAGTGTAGCTGAAAACTGCTGATTTTTTTGAGTCCCTCTGCAGTGCGAACAAAGACAGCCTCGCCTTGCAATTGAGCATGACAGGTAATTTGAAAATGATTCTTCTTCTGACAAACAAAAGCATCGTCAGAGTTGCTAAAGTTGAACCCTTTATCAGCGTCGACGCGATAATGCGGCGTTGGCAGCTCTTTGAGATTATGATCGCAGAGAGCGTGCCACGTGGTCTGCTGAAACGGATGGAATCTGATGCATTGATAACTGGCGTCAATGTAAGAGTTGTCCCCGTTAACTTCGTCATTGTCGAGAACTGCGCTACTGCTGCTGCAACTGTGTTCAACGTTGCCTAATTCCGGTTCTTGCTTCACGTGAATCAGTCCATCTTGACTGTGCTTCCTTTTCTTTGGAGCAGACTGCAGTGATGAGTAGAGAGTGGTGATTCCACTGGGACTGTGATCATGTTGCGGCGGCTGTGGTTGTTGTGGTTGCTGTTGAAGAGACACGTGGGATGCTACCAGTGTCTGCTGAGCTGTCAAAGCAGGCGTCGTGGGTGTTAAGAGAGGGGTCAAGACTGGATGGGCCAGCAATAATGGATCAGCAGATGCTGCTAATGCTCTTGGAGATGTTGGTAATAAATTTGAGGTATAAGCCGGAGCACTTCCTTGGTGGTGGAGTAGAATTTCCTGCAGTGCAGCCTTTTGATCTGGAAATTTTCATTCATCAGTTAATTTTTAAATAACTTTAATAAATATATATGGGTAGCCATTTAAAATTATTCATTACTTTTTATTTTTGATAAAATATGGTACAAGAAAAAAAATTTTTTATCGGAATAATTTTTAAGGCAGAATTTTGGGCGCTTATAAAAAAAAGGCGGCGCCATAACAAAAAAACCGCAGACAAAATATTCACACGATAAAGTATCCAGATCATAAAAGTTTATAATTAATCTCTTGAAATAATTTTTAAATTTATAAGTACAAAAATAATGTACGCAAAGGTTATTACAATCAATCATATAATAATACAATTGCAAACTAAATAACAAAAAATATTAGAGATTTTGATTCTAAAATTTATGAAAAAAATCTATTTACGATAAGATATCAATTTTATATATAATTCAAAAATAGATCAACAAGTAAGCAGCTTGTTATTTTGATCTGCCCTTTTTTCATGGATTTTGTGTGTGTTTATGCAAAAATATTTTTATTATAATATTTTATCGTTCGGTTATTTTATTACTTGGTTGTTTTGTTACATGGTTATAATGTCGTTCGGTTATTTTATCGCGGTTATCTAGTCACAGCACCGAAAAAGACTACTTTTTTTGCCCTCCGGGCGGAAAGTGGCAACTTTCGTCCCGCTGCGCTAAACTAAGTTGCCGCTTTCCGCCTTCGTCGGACAAAAAAATAGTATACACTCCTCGGGAAGTAAATAAGAAAGCCTCAGATCACATGTTTGTTGACCTCGGCTTCGCCTCGGCCAACAATTACATGTGATCTGAGACATTTCTTACTTTACTTCCCTAGGTGTGTAATATACTATTAAAATTTTTTTATGAAATTATGAATGAAAATTGAACCGACCAATTTTGCAGAAACAAAGTTTTTAATACTCAAATGTGTATGGTATGAGTATGAATTCCACCATGAATATTATCAGTTAAATAAAAAAAAAATAGGACTACTTTTAGGTCAAATTGGTAAGCCATCAAACTTGACCTTTTTTCGACTTAAATAATTTTTTTGCCAGATCTCTCGATATTATTAAACAAATTTTAAGTCAAATCAAGAAAATGAAATTGAAAAAAATTTTTTGAACATTGTGTAAAATTGAAAATTTCACTATTTTTTGAATTTGCTAAATATATTTATTAAAATTTTATTTATTTTTATGTATTGATTTATTAATTAATTATTTATTTATTTTTATTTTTATGTCTCGGAAAATACTATATTTACCTAAGAAATCATGTGTAATGTACATGTGGTTTTTTCATAAAGTTTCAATTCAAGTTATTTTATTTGTTTTATAGAATTGGGAGCACACACTTATAGGTTTCCCGAAGTAATTCATCGACAGAGTTTTTAACTATCAAACTTCTCACAATAAATTTGTATATTGAGGAAATTCAACATGCGTAATGGATCATAAAAAATTGTATGCCAACGACGAGTATAAAGAGTGCTCCAATACCCGATTTTGTCAGTAAACAAAACGTGTCCGAACGATTTAGTTGAAAAACTAATTGAAAGAAAAATGTTGTTTGTGCCTATTATTTTCTGCTTGGTTGCTGGATCTACTGCTCTTGTCGTAGAGCCCGGACATTGTCCCGATGTGACTGTTAACAAAATGAATTTGACTAAAGTAAATACTGATTTTTTAAATTTAATACTATTTCAATCATGACTATTATTTTTGTCTCACAATAAATTTTCAGCTTAGCGGAGTATGGTACAAGTACGCGAGTAACGAAAATGAACTGGATGAAGAGCAGAAAAATATAAAGATTGATATGACTCCACCCGAAAATGGTGTATCAATAGCTACTCTTACCAGTTTTTCAAAACTGTAATTAACTTAAATGTTTCTAAGTCTTTTAAGATACAATTATTTGTTAACGCTATTTATAAATTTAATTTCTTTCATATTTTGTGAAATAGTATTGGCGATTCCATAAAAACCGTATGCAAAGTGACTCTAACTGAGAACGATGAAGTTTTTAAAGCCATTTTCTCTGTACCAATTTTAGGAAAATTGGAAAGGACATTTTGGAATATTGCACTTGATAATAATGCTTATGTCGTATCCTTGGCTTGTGAGAATCTGGGGCCTAACCAGTAAGTTATCAAATTTTTATTAAATTTTAAATTAATATTTACTATTGAATTAATATTCTAGCATAAAGGGCGTTGCTTTGTATACCAGAGAACGAAACCCGCCAAAAGATGTTTTGTTAGCAGCCCAAAAAGAAACTGAAAAGAATGGTGTTGCATGGTCAAATTTAATAAAATTAAATTAAAGAGATTTTCATTAAGCTTTAATGAAAATTTTTTTCTTTTTCAATACACAGAAATAATCACAGTAAATGCGAATATATGCTTTTATTTTTTTTTTTATTAATATGTGCTTTTTCAATTTTTATTTATCAATATTTATATTTGTGAATTTGATACTTAATATGTATCAAAAATAATTTGAATTGTATCAAAATCTTGGATAATTCCACAAAGTTGCTTGTATTAATTCACTTGAATATTTTGTCAAACAATAAATAATTATCTTTGAAAATTAAACTATTTTTATTTAAATATTAATGTAATTAAAACTATAAATAGTAGCTTTAATTTGTTCATTAAATTTTTATTGGTTATTCTAATTACAATACTTGTCTTTCCTTTACTCTGATAAAGACGGGAAATTATGAAACATTGTATAAAAATATACAATAGAAATTGCATTGTAGTGAAAATATTACTACTATCCACAGACCTGAGAGCCATTCAACTTTTTATCGTCAAAGGATGAATGTCCCACTAAGTGCTTAAAGATAGGCCTTAGTAAATTTTATTTTTCTGATTACCTTTTAAATAAATTTTCAAATCGATTCAAATAAAGTTTCCAAAAAAAAAAACATACGACTAACTATTGCGAAAATTTCATAATACTTTAATTAAAAATTTTTCCAAAAAGTAATTAAAAAATTGTAATCTCTGAAAATAGATTTACTCTTTCCTAGCTTTAAATTTGTTTTTAATAATTCATTAAATTTATTTTTGAAGTAAAATTTTACTCAAAATTTTCAGCGCAAAAAATAAAGATTAAAATTATCAATTAATTTTCGATTTAATAAAATTGCTTAGCATTTTTATGTGGCTACCCTATGAATAAAAAATAAAAATAAATATTTACGTGGCGAGTGAACATGTTGCGAGGTTTCATGATGCCCTGGTGGAGAATACGGAGGTTCACTTCCACTGTCTGGTGGACTCTCTGGTAACGCGTGTCTGCAAAGAACAAGGGCATTAAAATTGAATGATAAATCATGATAAGGGTTAAACTTTTCAGAAGCTTAACTCTAGTTGGTTCGAGAAATAAGCAGACTAGCAATCGCATGCTCGTAAAATAATGGATATTATTATTAGTTACAAGAGTTGTTAAATTTAATAATGATAATGTTATGATAATAACAATAGAAGGTAGCTGATATGATAGGAGTACTTACGGATGAACGTAGGTCTGAGGGTCCTTGTAAGTTGTAACTGGTGGGACAGGCGTTGCTCCAGTCGGACAGGCAGATTGTACCGGATGATTCTGGGATATTGGTGATGGCAATCTGGTTGGAGGTTGCTGGCTCGTCGTCTCCACTCGCCCGTTATGACTCGTCGTCGTTCCATTTGTCTCATTGTGAGCGAGGGTATCGGCAAAGTATCTGCAAATATAATTATTATTTTATTTATTTGTAATTTTTTCCTTATTTTTTTTATTAATAATTAATAACTCAATAAATAATAATAATAATAATAATAATAATAATAATAATAATAATAAAATGGTAAAAAAAACTATTTATGAGAAGATAAGTAATTTTATTTTAGAAATTGATTAATCTATCGGGTTTAATTAAAATTAATCAATCGCTTTTTTACAATATTTATTTTTTGTATTAGAATTTATTGATTAGTTAGTTATATAATTATTTAGTTGTAAGATATGAATAAATTTTGAAGAAAATAGCTGTATAATAGAAAACATATATGCACAGAAATAACGACACCAGCCTCGAAATGACCTTTGATCACTTAACTTGCTGTTTTAAAACATACATGTTTATTTTTCCTCTCATTCGTACAGCAATAAAAGTTCCTGATAGGTGAATAATAATATAAGTTAACAGGCATATACCAGGGTTTATAAAACAGAGATATCGCTATCGCTAACTGTGGTATGCATGACGTCTAATAATGACGTTATTACTGTTGTATTTTATTGTTCAATTAAGTACATTTAATAGGATTATTATTAATATAAATACTAGATTTATTATTAATTAATTTTTTCAAGTTCATTCAAAAAATTATGCATACAATATACACTGAAAAATAACTATTTTTATTTTAGAAATATTTTTTTCTAAAATTTTACTATCGGCTTAAAATATTCAATTTTTTTTTATTAAAAAAAAAATATAAATTTTTTAAAAGAAAACAAAATTATTTTTAGCTTAATAAAGTTGTTATTATTTCAAAACCAAGAGAATAAATTATTGAAGCAAGATGACCGATTTTTTTCATCTTTGTATCCACTCAAAATTTTCAAGACGTCATCCTTTAAAAATATTAAAAAAAAAATTTTTTTCAGGAAACACTGACTCTTTTCCTAAGCCATTAAAATATGAAATTATAGACATTTATAAAAAATAATTCGCTAAAATATATAAATACAATAATAAATAATAATGAATGTTATTTCTGAAATAATGAAAAATGAGGAAAGGAAAAAAATGAGAGCAAAAGAGCAATTTTTACGATGATAAATTTTTATTTTGTTATGGCTAATTAAATATCACGGTTGGATAGAGTTTCGGTCGGTGTGCGTTCAGCCCATTAAGTTGTATTGAGAAGTTAAAAATTAAAAAGAGGGAATAAATTGACGAGTATTAGAGGAAGTGATACTTCTTAATGGGAAAATAGTTCCGGTGGCACGAGCCCTCGTTTCTAAACCTGGTATAATATAAATATACATTCATACACATATACATCCACATTGGTCTATGCATATGGATGTAAAAGGACATAAAATAGATGACAAATGTTAAACACACGTACGACACTTTGAAGTAGAGACAAAATTACCATCTAGTTTCATTAAATGCAATACAGTGAGTATTAGCAGTAACAGTAGCAATAACAGTGATTCTATCAATTTTGTCCAGTCTGGTTCTGTCGTCATTATGTCATTACTATACTGCATTACAGCGTTTCTCTTTCTCTTACTCTCAATTGTGACTATGTATTTATTTTTTCTTCCTTCATTTTCTCTTTCTCTCTTTCATCGTTATTCTTTCTCTAATAATCTCTTGTTCTGCTTTTTTGTCCATTAAATAACAGCCGGCGTTGCGTTTAGTTGCCTTCGTCATCTGGATTAAACTTTATGTTCTACTGACACTCGAATTTAGGAATTTGCTCTGATCAAAACAGGAAGTAGGTCTTCATCTTTATAGTAAATCATTTATAACCGAGGCGATTTTTTATTGCCTTGCTTCTAAATGTTACCGTTTTTAGTATACAGAAAAAAATGTTCTTAAATCAAGTATATAATTTTGAAGAACTTAATCTTCTTGATTTGAGTAAAAAAATTTTTGAACTAATAATTTTTTCTTGATTTAAGGAAATTTTACTTGATTCAAAAAAATTATCCTCTTCAAAATTATTTTCTTGGGTCAAAAATTTTTCTCTTGAATCAAGTTAATTTTTTTTTCAGTGTAGATTTCATAGAAATCTAACTATTGCATCGGTCCTCATGACGGAACTTTCGAAAAATTTTGCTATATTTTGACTCAGCTCGTCTGTATTTAACAAAAATTGGAGTTTTAGTAAGGATTCATAATTTTTTTTGAAAATATAATAGAGCCTATGTCACCCGGGGATAGTGTAGCTTCCCAACAGTGGAAGAATTTTTCAAATCAGTTCAGTGGTTTCGGAGCCTATTTAATGCAAACAAACAAACAAACAATCAAATCTTTCCTCTTTATAATATTAGTATAGAAGTATAGATAACGCGGCTTGTAATGACGATAGCGTCAACAATTCTTAAGGGATCCTAATGAAACTCAACATACTTATTATATAAACTATTACGAAGGTCAAGTTTGAATGTGAGCTTAATCGGTCGATTAGTTTAGAAATTACAGCATTTTTAAATTTTGAAAATTTCATACTCATACTACTTTTCCTTGAAATAAATTTCGAACGTTTTAAAATATTTGATTTCTGTAAAATGCATCTGAAAGCTGAGAAATTAAGCTATAATTTACATGTTATTATGTTTTTCTAAACCGAAGAATATCAATATTATAGGATCATTTTTTGCTTTTGCTTTTGCAGTCGTTTTGTCCACAGAAATGAAATAAAATGAAATCTACTTCCATTTCGGATGCCAAATCGCCTTTTTCTTGTTAAACTGTAAACTTTGTATTGAAAATAATTTAAAATTTTTGGTGTCATTAGAAAATACGGTCAATATATGTATATCTTAATTTTTATAAAATATTCGGTATTAAATTTTGTTGAGACAAAAATAAATATCAAATGACTGTACATTAAAAAACATGACTGTAATTGATGTTTTTATTACATTTTGTGCTAAATAACTGTTTCTTACTAGAATAAAATCCCTCAGTAAAAATTGTAATTTTCAATATGATTTATCTGTAATATAATACTATTGAAGATATCTAATAAAGATAAATTAATGACTCAATTTAATGTTGAATTTATAACTGAACATTACAAAAAATTGTGACAGGTAAACAGTTGATTTATGTTTTATGGCTTTAAAGTTAAAGGTAAGCAAAACAATGATGTTAAATTATTGTATGCGTAAAAAATACATGTTGCTAGATGTGAAGACAGCATAAGCATATTATGTCGAAACGTCATCAGTCATCATGAATAACAAATACAAGATTTTAAGATCAGATCCGATTTTAAGATTAAATAAATATTTAAGTGGTTCTTGAATAATAACCAACAATTACAACCAACTTTTTTTCTTTTAAAGTAAAAAAAAATTTTTCAATCGTTTTGTGCAATCATTTTTTAAAACATTGTTAAATTCAAAGGATAATTTTAAGCTAAATTACAACTTCAATAAGTTAAAAATAATACGAACTTAAAAAAACATAAAACTAACAACAACTAAAAGATCGAATAAATTAATAGTGATGTAAAAATTTTTGTTAGAGAATTAGATATTAAGATTTTTGAAGTATAAAAGGTTAAATTTAACTTTTTATCTCGCAAATTTAAACATTCATTTAACAAACATGAGATGACTTGAAAAACTCCTTAATAATTAATATAAAAGTATTAGAAAATTTTTAAATTTTTACACGTTAGTTCTCTAAAAAAATCTAGAATTCCAGAGTGAAAAAAATTCAAATTCAATTAAAATACGGACAATAAATACTTCTCCAACCAGAATTTTAAATTATTCAAACAAGCATAGCATTGTAAATACGTGTACTCTAACACCTGACAAGTATAATTACATGCGTAGAATAAAAGTACAATACACGATATAAATAGTTTTTTTTGTTGGTAGGAATCACGGTTCGATTCCCTGCCAAGAAATATTTTAATCGTCTAACATGGTAGACGTGGTAGGTACACATAAACTATAGAGATGGTGAGCTGATGTAGGTATGTTATCAGTTATCAATATTTTAAGTCAGGTTTTCCCGTTAAATCTTCTATGAATAATTAAGTATTTATCGGAATCTAACTTATAGTATTTTTTATTTATTAAAATTTTTTTTATAACTAATTAAAATTTATCAACAAACCGGTTCTTTAAATTGCTCTTAGTTGACATTTAAATAATTTTTATTATTATAAGATCAATTTTAATTTTCATTGATTAATAGATACAATTTCCATCATTACGTAAAAAAATTCTTAAAAAAATCGTCGTAAATTACAAAGTGTCAATCAGTTCATAATTAATTATTTTAGATTAAAAAATTATCAATGATGATTGATAAATAATTGTTGTTATTTCATAATCAAAGCCTTGATAATCATTCCATAATAAATTCAGATTGTGAAAGAGAATTTTCAAAGATCAACGATCGCTGTATGAAAAAAACACAATCATTTAATTGGATAGATGATTCAGACCAAGAATTTTAGGTCAAAATTAACCCAAATTTAGTGTATAAAAAACCTATAGACCATTTTATGTTATTTCAACATAACTTGGTTTTATATTACAGGTTATACTAATATAATCACATTTTCTTCTCGTCTCTCAGCACTTTAAACTATCTTCAAAAGTTATTAAATTATTTTTATTGATGTCAATAATAATCAATTTATTTATGAGAAAAATTGCGGGCTTTTGAATATTTAGTTAAAAAAATTTCCCAATCAAAATATTTTTTAAATAAAATTAGTTACTGTGATTTTATAATTTGCAATTTTTAGCAAGTTCTAAATGCTGACAAATTTTTTATAAATTTTGAATAAAAATCTTAAAAACCATTTAAGAATTTTTAAATAAAAAAAATAAACGCAGTGTTGCATGGAAAATTGAAATGAAAATGATATTCAAGAATAAAGAATTTCAAATTTAAATAAAAAATTAATATTAATTTACTGTATAATTACACTCACGTGGCAGGTTGTGGACTGTCACTATTGATGAAATCCTCGAGTTGAGAAAAATCGAGCGCCTCATTATCGATTCCTCCTACAAAGTCACCCCGTCCTAGAAAATAAACCCAATAAAAAAATTAAATGTTATAATTAAAAACAATCATTGAAAGTATATTTTAATATTCAATTTATATTTTCTTATATAATAAAAAATTTTTTAAAGAAAATTCTCTTCGAGAAAATAAAGAAGAATTAAAAGTAATGTGTTCGATCGTTAACTCGATGTAAGATAAAGATTCCACATTTTATGCAAGGATAAATCGACGTGTCCTCGAGTGTAAAGAGAATGTAACTAGTGAATTATAACTAACACATGATTGAAGATGCAATCTCGTGTGTTTGAAAAATAAATAAATAAATAATAAGATAGCAGGTCGGGTGAGTAGGATATGCATTGATACATTGATATGAGATTCAATAAATTAAAACTTTATTTTATAGATATAAGATTAATGAAAATTTAATTTATACAGTAATTATTATTCCATTTTTATTTTTTTAGTGTGAATAAAAGGAATTTGAATGGAAGTGCATTGACTTGATAATTTAAATTTGATATTTGAGACACATTTGACAGACTGATAATATAATAATAAATTACGTTAGAAATGGAAGAATGTGTATGTGGACTTTCGAAGTAGAGCTGCAGAGTTTCCATTGCAAAGTTGAAACTCATCCAGGTCAAGCTGAGCCTCGACTTGTAGGTATTGAATAGGTGAATCCTATTGGATCGATTTACCTCGCCATTTATCGATTCATCGAGTACACTGGTGTAGAGACTAGAGAAGAAGAGGCTGAGAGAAGATGCTGCAGGTACATAGGCACATTACATATTTCTTAATCATTTTTTATTTTTATTAATATTTTTATTTTATCTTCTGCCTCATTCCTCTCAGTCTGTGATCATGATACAAAATAATTCTTGCGTGGGAGAGATGTAACTTTACGGCGAGAGTGTATACAGAACAGCTGATTGTGATGCTTTTGGAATAAAAGTTTTCTTCTCTCTTTAGCATTAAAGGTCTTGTGAACGGTTTATATATACGAGAAAATTAGCAAGCTGAGTTCCATTGGCAGTCGACACATAACATAAGAGAATATTTAACACATACGGAACCTCACTCACGATTATTGCGTTGGATCCTCTTTCATTGTATATTATATTACTGTATTTATATTTACTATATTACACTTTAGATCTTACGATAACACACTTGTCATGTTTATAAATTCAAAAGGTAGTACGCAATATGCCAAATTACTTTTTTTTTTAACATGGTTTTGTTTTTAACTGTACACTGGAAAAGTCTTGGTGTTTCAACGACCTTAAATTTTGTTAAAACTTTTTATTACCGCTATTGCGAAATTTAATGTTGAATTAACAATATTTTATTAAATATCTCGGTAATGGTCTGTTGGTTTTTTAATTTTAGTTCCTGTTGTGAGTTAAAAGAAGAATTAAATTTAAATATTGGTCAATTTAAAATTTATACACTAAAAAAATATAATTTGATTTAAGGAAAATATTTCACTTTTTGGAAGAAGTTGAAGAAAAATTTACGTTTTTTAAACTTAAAATTTTATTTTTTTGACTTTTGATAGTATCGTAAAAAAATAAGATACTTTCAGCGTGGATCTATTTCTAGATTAATTTTGTCTATTTTTTTTTTTACTGTTCATTATATGAAAGAATTAATAATAAAGTTAGCAATTTTTCAAACTACTTTAGAAGATTCTTAATTCTAAGACAAAATTAAGAAAAAAATAGGAAAGTAGTGAAATATTTTAAAAATATACTAAAAAATAATATTTCTGAGATTTTTTTTTTCAATTTTCAATACGTTGTTTTAATGAATAATAACCATCATACGACAACGCAGGGACGGCAACCTATTTTGATAAATGTAGAGAGTAAAGAGTAAAAGGTAAGAATTTTTCATTTTTAAACCCATAACATGTAACGAAAAGTATTTGATATTATATTCAGTAATAATATTTCTCCAAAAATTTATTAAAAATATTCCGATAAAATATATGAATATAATAACAATAAATTTAATTTCTGAATCAAGGAAAGAATGAAAAACAAATTTCTTCTTCCTTCAGTTTAATAATATTATTTTTACTGAGTTAATTAAGCCGAGAAATGATTTTAAGATAAATTTTTACTTTGCTTTTTTTTTTTATTAAAAAAATAATCAGTTAGATTTTATTTGACTAAACTTTTCTTAATTATAACATCATCTATAGTATATAGCAAAAATGACTAAATATTGCTTTCTCCAAACTTCTCAGGTTTTGTAAACTTTAAGCAATAATCTGCAGAAAATTAAAAGATGCACTTCTTAGAATATCAATAAGAACAAAATTAAATTTTATTTTATTATTCACACGAGTGAAAGTTTTACAGAATAATGACAATAAAAAATTATTAGAAATTCTTATGAAAATGATTCACGCCTCGAGTAATGGATTCAATTTTAAACAAGAGTAAATATTAAAACAAAAAAAAATATAAATAAGTAAATAGAAAATTTTTTACAAAGAATCAGTACAAAAAGTATTCTAAAGACTAAAGAATTTTATTGTTAGTTTGCGCTCATTTTAAACTTCTTATATAGTAATTGAATAATTTCAACGGGAACAATAATAACAGTTAATGATACAGAAAAAAAAAATAAAAAACAAATTTAAACCTTTTGTATTATTAATTACATTAATGAACGTTAAATTGATATATGTATTAATTTCACAGTCAACAATAGTAAGTTAAATAAAATAGAGATAATGACAATAAGAGTGACAAAAAAGTCAGGAGCGCACCTTGAACCCCTCTTTAAGTGTTTAATCGAGTAATTCAAGTGTCACAACTCGTTTCTTCCGGTCAGATGCTTCAAAGCTGTGTCTGACATCGTACGCTATAAGAATATCATGTCTCAAATTATATCATATCATGTATATTCTTTACTTTTATTTTACTTATTATTTACAGTATTTTTTTTCAATAAGAATGTCTAATAAATACAAACAATGATCATGTTCAAATTGATTATCGGCGGAGCACAGTTCAATACCGTGTAATTTAAAAATGTAATATTTACTTCAAAAATTGTAAAATTTTTTTTTAATTAAAAAAAAATTAACATAACCCGAGTTGAAGTATTTAATTCACTGTAATTTAGTAAACTTAAATTGACAATTCTAAAAAATTAAACAGATAATTTTTTTGATTATTAAACTCAGAAGAAATGTTACAGTTGTTTGAAGTAAAATTTTAAAATCAAAACAAATTTTCATTATAATTTTTTGTAAAACTTTCTTCACATACTGATAAAAAGGTTTTTTTTTTAAATTAATAATTTAATAAGCTTTATTAACTGTTAATAAATGATTTTTTTTTTAACACAAAATGATTCAATAAGTATTTATTAACAGTTAATATATCATTGATTAAATGTCATTTATTAACAGGGAAGAAATTTATGTTGATAGTTAATACTTAATTCGTTTATTAAACATAATTTAATAAGTATATATCTGTTAATGAATATTTGTTTGGATCCTTGAATAAAAGGTTAGTATAAAAATTCTACTTGGACATTTTTTAAAACCCCATGATTTTAATAGATAATCGAATTCTATTAGATCGAGTAGATTAAAATTTTTCTTATAAAAATAAAGGATATAAAATAAATGATAAAACAATGGTTGCAATAAATTACAAAATTTTTGCTTGCGGTGAAAATTATCAGTGTACGGTATCTTCATTGTAAAAGGTTATGGCATTATTTGTTTATGAACGATCTTTACATCGCACCGTAAGCAAGACACGTTTATTAAAAAAAAAATTAACTGTTCAATGAACTTTTCTCTTAAAAAAATTTTTATTAAAAGTTATAAACAACACTCAGATTATTTAAGGACTCTACACGGTAAGATGTTCTCACTAATTAAAATTGACTTGCAAAAATAAATTTTTAGGAAGACTAAAATTATTTTACAAGCATGAGAAAATTTTCAAAATCAAAAAAATTCTATTCCAATTAAAATAATTGTTCAAAATTTTTTTTTGGACTTGATAAATTTTTGTAAAATAACAAGAAATAAATAATTTAAATAGAAAATAATAATTATAATAATGGAGTATGCTGAAAAATAATGTAGAAGGGATTACTGTGGGCGTTGCCAATTTTGTCCGTGGTCTTATCGATCAAACATCCTCGCGGACCTTCAATCCTGATAATATTTTCCTAAAAGTAATAATAACAACAACAATAAAATATATACTATATATCCATAAGAACTTAAAAATTTTTTATTGCACATTCTTATGAAATATTTCATTGTTTAATTTCAATGGCTCTTACTATCCAAATCCAACTCCAAATAAAATAGTAAAAGTTGTTAAAGCTAACATACTAAACAAATTAAAAATGGTGAAACTATAATTACTGAGATGGTTAGTTTGTTTATAATTACAGTAATAATGGTAATTGAAAATAAGTGGTCACAAGACATTGAAAAGAGTGCAGATATGTCTAATGTTTGTCGATAGTATGCACCGGCTCCGGAAGTTCAGATTGACTTGTCTTGCTTTAAAGTATCTTTATTATGCATAAACTATTTATATGTATTACACATATGTATGTACATATAAAGAACGCGACTTTCCACACACGGGGCGTAGACCATCGTTTAAGAGTTTGCGACTTTCCCGGGACATGTATACTTTAGATAAATAGCATACAAATGTAATATAATCCTTAAATGTACATTACACGTACGTTGAAAATTTATTTTTCCGTAATTACATTAAATATTAAATAATTATGGTGTCTTTTATTTACGCAATATTTATTGTTGATGGTGAGAAAATTGTTTGGTAATAAAATGAATTATTATGGTAAAAAATCCAAATGAATGTCAAAATAAATTCAAGTTGTAAAAATAAATAAAAATAGTACATGGGTTCATGACTTGAATTATGTCAGACAAAAAGATGATGTTAACTTTCTCTCGAGTCTTGGCTGAGTATAGTACAAATAGAATGCTTTTATACATCTATACACTTTGACCTACCACTTCTACTTGAGCATCAACATAAACTTACACATTACATCTACATCTACATAACTTTTGTTCTCTCTCTTCGTTATTTATTTCTCTGTATTTTAATATTCTAAATGGTATATTCGTGTCTCGTGTACATTGTTTTCTGGTGTAGCTGTACTAACTATAAGCCTTTTATTTTCAAGGAACCGTTCTACGTTCAGTTTGTGATATGAGACAACCAACAGACAAATTTACATTATTCGAAATCGCTACGCATGATACAAACAATTTTTTTAACACTAATATTTATTTTTAATTATATTAATTCCGTTGTTTTAATGTTAATTTTTTTTATCTTAGGCATGTTTGTGGAAACGAAACTTTGGGTAGAAAATATTAAGGAAACGTTGAAAATACATAAGATTATTTTGACATTGACGAGAAGGAATTTTAAGATGACAATAGTCGTATTTATTATTTTAGTTTTTAAATAAATTATTTGCATATTTTACTTTTTATAAATGAGTTAGACTATCAGTAAAAGGTCCGTGTTTTATCTCTGGCCAATACGTTTTTAAAATAATATTTACTTGTGAAAAATTTTTCACGATTGTTATTAATGTTTGATTTTAAATATAAAAAATTTTTGGAAAATTTGAAAGTGCAAATTATTAATTTGATTATTATAATAACAATTATTTACATAAGTCTTGATAACATTGTAGCGTGTAATTTTAATATTTTTAGGTCAACTATTGATCGAAAAAAAAAAATTTAATGTCGAATTAATGAACTTTTTGCTTACTTTTAATATATATGAATAATTTCTAAAAATATAATAATAATTTAAAAGTCAATATTTAAATTCAAGTTAATTAAAGAATTATAAGCTTTAAACTATTAATCTTCACAAATTAAAAATATAACATTCATTTTTATATTTTCGAATGATAATAACACGTTAATTTTAGATTTTTTTGACAAACCAAAAAAATATAGAAATTTGAATTTTTTCTTATAAATTTACTGATATTTTAAAAAGTCAAAAAATTTTTAAAACTTGTGTTTCATTAAAAAATTACAATTAACTTTAAAAAGCATATAAATAATTAAATTTTCAATATTTTCGAATTATTATAGTTTAGAAGATAGCCACAGCTTTGATGATTAAAGTACAGCTTGTTTTTTTAGGTAGATTTCGTAGAAATCTATCTATTGCATTGGTCCTTGTGTCGGAATTCACACGGAATTTTGTCATTTTATCTCTTATGTAGTCGAGTAAAGCTCAAAATTAGCATTGGTTCAAAAGTTTATATATTTATGTATATATATATATATATATGTATATATATATATATATATATATATATATATATATATATTTATGTATATATATATATATATGTAATATAACGTGGCTTGTGGACACGATAGCGTCTACAATTCTTAACGGATTTAGATGAAACTCGGTACACATATTCTTTGAGTAATTACCTTGAACAAGTTCGAAGACGAGCACAATCGATTAATTAGTTTAGAAATGGCGGCCTTTTAAAATTTTCAAAATAGTAAAAATCACGTTTTTGGACACTTCATTGATGTATAACTTCTGATTGAACAGAGATAGCTAATTTTTGAAAAATGCATGTGATAGCTCATAAAATTACCTTTAATTTGACGCATATAACATTGACATTTTGACCATTTTTAGTTATTTTATCAAAGTTAAGAGTGCAACTGAACCATTTTCAGGCAATGTGTAGTACAACCGACTTATGAATGTTATTCTATCGAGATTTCTTAAGAGATCCTAACGAAATTTAGTATATAGATCCCTTGGACAATTAGCTTGCATGAGCCCTAAAATGAGCGAAATTCGTCAATAAGTTTAGAAATGGTAGCACCTCAAAATTATCAAAATAGTTAAAATCACGTTTTCGGTGACTTCATTGTTGTATAACTTTCGATTGAAAAGAGATTACTAATTTTTGATAAATTCATGTGAAAGCTCATAAAATCGCCTTCAATTTAACGTTTATAACATTGACATTTTCACCATTTTTAGTTATTTTTTAAAATTTAAGAGTGCAATTGAACCATTTTTAGGCAATGTGTAGTACAACCGACTTATGTACGTCATTTTATCAAGAATTTCATACAGTGAAATCTACCTTCCATTTCGGGTGTGGCCGAATGGTGTTTTTTTATACGATAATCAACCAGAATCTTGGCGGCCATCAACAAACTTTTTTTTGACATCAGTACCTTTGGCGTGATGTAACACACATGGTGATGGAGATTGTAGTTTGAAATTTTTTTAACTTACTATAAAAATTTCAATAAATATACAATAAAAAAAAAAACTTAAGTAAAAACTTGTAATAAACCTAAATAATAAAACTTCAATAGTTAATTATGGTACTTAGTAAAATACGTTTGTATCAAAATTTTGTTCTTGTATTAGTTCAAAAGGTATTACTCGATAACTTCATACTTATATTTTAATTATCCATTAAATGAAACTTTAGTTTACGAGGATCAGTACAAAGAAAAATACATTAAAATAAATACCAATAATAATAAATGTATGGATAATATTTTCTATACTTAAGACATAAAAGAGCAAAACCTCTGCAGACATATGAAAAAATATTAGCTAGTAAATTTTTACTGCAATTTAAATTAGTTCAAAATCGTTTCGCGTATATAATATATATATTAAAGACGTTTTCAACGAATTGCAGACTGAAAATCAATTAATAGATAAAATAAATATATTTATATCGAAATTAAAGTATAAATATAAATTTTTGTGCATAAGCACTCGAATCATGTATTTTAATTCTCAAGGGTCAGGCGATTGATTGCAGTAGACCGGAAGTATAGTATTCAAATGACGAGTTAATTGAGCAATAATTTTCTTTTACTGTTACTGTTATTGATATACATTTCCAGTATTTCGTGCATATAAAAATTTAATATTTTGGAAATAGGGCTGCAGCTGTTTTGCCACCCTCTAGACAGCTATAAACGATTAGACAGATCGTGAACAAAACGATTATGATAATTGGCCAGGTTTTACGAGGGTCACGTCAGGTGTTGCGTCTCCTCTATGTCTATATATACTCGTGTGTGTGAAACTATACACACACTCATTGATCGTGAAATCTATTTCATTATACGCAAACACAACTATAGACACGAGTAAACATGTGTGTAACCATGCATATATATACATATATAAACATACAAACATTTATTTATTTTATTATTTATATTCCGCATTAATCACTCAAACTTTCTGTCATCAACTCATCACGTTATCATATAAACGGTGTAATGTTTTGAATATTATGTTTGTTTAAAGTTATTTATCCGACATACTTAATAGTTATTAGAAAATTTTCTCTAGTGACAGACATAAGTGTAATTAAGTAAATAGAAAGCAAATTTTAAATATAAATATAAATGATTACAATTCTAATAACAATAGTGTGATATTGCTACACTGGAAAAAAAAAAAAAAAAACAACAATTAAGTTGTTTCAAAAATAAAAATATTGAATCAAAAAATTCTATTTGACGAGTTTTAGTTCCTTGAATCAAGACGGTAAATTTTTGAATCAAGTAAAATTGACTTAAACAGAGACAATTGTTTTTGTCCAAAAATTTTTCTGCTTAATTTAAGACGATTAAAGTCTGCAAAATTATTTTTTTGGATCAAGATTTTTTTTCTCTCTTGAATCAAGTTATTTTTTTTTCGGTGTATCCTGAAAAAAACGACTTGATTTAAGAAAAATATTCTTCTTGAAATTTATTTGCGAGTAAAGGAATAAAACTTGAAAGTAATGAGAAAAAATTGACAATTGAAGAATTTTATGGATTCAGTGAAGCAATTCACTATTTCCAAAGAAGATAACCTATCATTTTCCCAACAAATCAAAATATTATTGAATTGTTTCACGAATAAGAACAATTTTCAAATTTTTCTATTTTCTATATAATCGAATATTGGTCTCAAATACGTTTCAGAATAGGTTCAAATGAAAAATTTGTTTTTTTCTAAAGAATTTTTTTGAAGTTCGAATGAAGAAACTTATTTTTGAACCAAGAATATAAGATTATTAAAGAAAAACGAAGTTATAATTAGTTTAAGAGAGTTATATTTTGGTATCGAATTAATTGTATTTCATGAAGATAATGTACTCTTGATAAATAATTATAAATTATGACGATTATGAATTAACCTGCAATCGCAAGAAGTCTTCTAGCAGCAGAGTGACCAATCACTGAAGATTCTTCTGGTTCAGTAGTATGACCAGTATTATTTTGAACGGGATCTGCAGTTTGGTGCTGCTGTACCGTCCATGTAAATTCCATTATTATTACCAATAATGATAAAAATTCCTTAATTATTTCCCACTATCAAAGAGTCTTGCTCGAAAAAAATCGATTTTTTGCTACATTTTTGACTTGTTCATTCATTTTACTTCAGCAAAACTTTTAATATATCCATTTTTCGATTTTTAACATTTTGAATCACTTTTAGTTTGAAATGAAGATGATGATGATAGTAATGATCATCAGTACCACTGTTTTATATTATATTGCAGACTTTTCACTTGGAACATCACCAACATTAGCACTTGAGGCGAAGACAGTTTGAGTTTAAGACTAAAAATATAGTTACGGGACATGAAAAAATAAAAGCACAGTTATCTGGATGATTGAGTGATGATGAAGCGCACTCGGATTAGATATTATGTAGGTTGACCCGTGGAAAGTATCCACGTCTGGGTGGGAGACTCGTTCTGGACAAGACTTTACGTTCATCCGGTATTGAGTTTGATGACGAGCTAAGCGAATCCGCGGGTTCTAGCAAATGTATATCTGATTGGTGCACAGCGAATGGAGAACGATGTTTCCAACGAGACTTTACAAGGGGCGGTGCTTGCATAAACGAGTTAAGGGGGTTGATTCGTTTCTGCGCAACTTTCAGCTACCCTAAACTCTATACTTCACTTGTATTACTTGTATATACACATATACATTCAAAAGAATAATTTTGAGTAAACAATGCCCTTGTTTATATATTTGCATGTGGTTGTTTTTTGCCTACATGTATTGGTGTAAACCAAAACCAAAAATCGAAAGTAAATATTTATTGAAGCTGGTGGTGATTTTATTTGATTTTCGGTTAACGTTAGATGATTATATTTGAACATGTTATTTTGTTATGCAGATAAGACTGTCGAGAATAGCAGTGGAATGGTCTAGCGACTTAATGACAGTTTGATGGAGGGGAGAGAGAAAGAACGAGATGACGTTAATCAACGGGAAATTACAGAGTTTAAATGCAAAGACATCGATTATCGAATTAATAATCTACATTTTAGTCTGGTGGATGTATAAACGATCTTGTAATGGTTATACGTCACGATAGAAACATATAAATTTAGTTTACCCGCACAATTACATTTCAATGCGAGTTTTTTTACTACTCTCAATTTATATCTGGAAAAATTTTTTAGATAATAAAGGATTACATTTTTTCATACTAATATTTTGACTTAATAGTTTATGTATTATCTATATCTGATAAAAATCATTTTTGAATTTGCTATTAATTATATCTATAAGTATATTTTGTAAAATTTTTTATTGCTGGAGATATTAACTTTTATTTTTCAACTAAAGTTCATCGAAAATTTCGTCTATAAAATTTTTTTTGTGAAGTTATACTTCTAACAATATTTAGGTAAAAATTTATGATGAAAAAATTAAAAAGTTTAAACTCTTTAAGAATTCCAAAAATCAAACGTTGTAAAAAATTGTTTACTGTTTTGCGAATTTGGAGAAAATTTTGTATAAGGCTGTTTGTTTTATATTTTATAGTTATCTAATGATTGTTTGATGAAATATTACATTAATTATATTAATATTTAAATATTACATTATTTAATAATATTTAAAAATACGAAACGTCGCAAGTTTTACAATTGTTTCACTGTGTATTTGTGCACATACCCATAAACTTTCGTTGAATTTATTGGATAATTAAACGTAAAAAATAGAGTATTAAATGCAAACTTATTACCTAATTTTGAGGGTTAAAAATAATTACTCTGACTTGTTTAAAGAAAAGTATAAAAATATACTTTGTCATACAAGAATCAATTTTGCAAATGAATATCATCGAGTAGCTTGGAAGGACATTATTTAGCATTGTTACAATAGAACGCAGTATTCTAAAACAAAAAAATGAGAGGAAAACTCTGATGAGAGGTGATTTTACTTTATTTCATGCTACTGTAAATTTTTTACTGATGTTTTCACATTATTTATTTAAACTTTTGTCAAATTTTCAGTTTAATTAGTTTTAGTATTGTTAAATATAAATAAATATAACCGACAATTTTGACATTTAACATTGAATAAATTTTTTATCTGATGTAAGGCCGATAGAGAATTTTGAAATTTTTTTTTCAACAAAATTTCAACAAACAGTGTACCCAATTTTTAGCTCTAAGCGGACATTGAAAAAAAAATTCTTGACTGGAGTGTAAATTTTCTTGGCTCAAGAAAATATTAAAGAAGGTTGAAAATTTCTTGAATGAAGTCAAAGTTTCTTGAGCCAAGAAAATTTTTTCTTACTCCAAAATAACTTTCGTTTTCCTTAAATATTTTCTTGGCGCAAGAAATTTGTTATTTGTGTAAATTATTGTTAATTGAAATGTGTAATTACTCGAAGAGACTGTACATGTACAAAATGAATCTGATTAAATCTTTCTCATCAAAACATTAATCAAAAATTATTTACACTGAAACCCAAAAAACCTCAAGTCTTCGAGTAAAAGAAACATTAGCAAGATTATTATCATAAAGCAATTTGCCGGTGCAGCAGGTCATCGAGCGCAATTTGATAAAGGGCTCGTGAAATTCATGGTGCGTGTAATTTGATCGCCACGCGCCAAAGATCACCCACATGATCCTTATGTCATCGTTTACCCCTTCTCATGATACCCCACTAAACGTCACCGGCGCATTTACACATAATATGTAAATGTAAATGTTTATCTGTAAATTTCGTTAAACGGTTTCCAACCCTCCATATGCTACCTGAATTTTATTCAAATACTCTATTATTTACGACACTAAAATCCCGCTTTTATTTCTCTGTACTAACCATAAAAATTAAAAAAAGAAAAAAAACACTTATTATTTTTTAATAAATCATAATCACTCATCATTATAATTGCTGCGTAACTTTTTTAAATGATTCCACGAAAAATCGTTAACGATAGATAAAATAAAATAATGTTTTTCTTAAAATTTTCCATATCTGAGACACACGCTTCATGGTATATTACTCGAATATTTCCCAGTAGAATAAATGATTACGCTTTAACTTTGAATGCATAATAAAAGTGACGTTCATTTAAGTTACGTGCAATCGTAATTACATTATTTATCTTATAATATCATACAATTTATCAATTAAAATTGCTGTAGTCTCCGGTTACTTTTTAATTTTAATTAAATTAAATAAACGCGTCAGTAAAAATAATGATACAATAACTTTAAGTATACATTAAAACTGTTTAGTTAATTTTAATAATAATAATTATAATGGATTATGTGAAAAAATAAACATGAAGCAACATTAAGAATAACCAAAGTGGTATCAGTGAATCATCAGTGTATTATACATCCCAAGAGAGAAATTTTCACAGGCGATAACAGTGACGTATCCGTTTATCACTTATTGGAGCTTGGTACTATAATGATTAAATTTTAAGCGTCCAGTAACAAATAAAAGCTATTTATAATCAAACTTACAATTATAAACTGTATTATTATAAATTTTATATTGAGTTAGAAAAAAAGTTTTGAATAATTATTTTTGAGTATGTATTATTATTATAAAACAATAATTCAACTGCGTTTAAATTTGCATTTGATGCGACAAATAAAACATTATTTACAACTTAAAACTGGTGATAAGAAACAGTTAATTATAAGTTAAGTATACATGTATTGAAGGAAAGTGTTGCGTATGATTCTATCCAGCCTTGAGATTACGCGAATTCTTCTGACATTTGCTCAGCGTTCAGTTCTTTTCACACAATGTATTATTAATGTATGTATTATAAATATAAACTTAAAAAATATAAATATACATACAAGCAAACAGAATAATTATTATCGTTGTATTACTCATTACAAAACCACAATAATCTCATCAAATCAGAGAGATATCAGGTTATTATATTTTTGTTCATTGTCAAGCCCTCATTAACAGCATGTTTGTTGAAATTAAGACAGGTAGAGCGAGAAAACAAATTTTATAGCGCCATTTAAGGTAGTTAAGTATTTATACGTACAAATCTTAAACTTGACCTCCAACTTTCTTTGTTCTTATTCAGATAATTATACCACTACTGAATATGTTTAGAATAAAAGTAAAATAAAGTAGTATTAGATTATTAAAGATTTTTATTTGAAATTGTTTTTCCCACAGATAAAGACAATTTCAATCGTCGAACTAGAACCAGGTCCAAAAATAACTTCTAGGGGAGTTTTTGATAGACTATCAAATAATAAATCCAGAAAGGACCAAAAGCCGCTCTCAAATTGTTTATAGATTATATAAAATCAAAATGCTAAGTAAAAAAATTTTTTTTCTCAAACAATTATTGGTTTAACGTTTTCAGTGTCAACAGGTACACTAAAAAAAATTAATTTGACTCAAGAGCCAAAATTTTGAACCAAAAATACCATTTTGAAGGAAATGATTTTCTTGAGTCAAGAGAATAAATTCTTGAAACAAGAAAATTTTCTTAGACCAAGAATAATTTCTTAACTCAAGAATTTATTCTCTTGATTCAAGAAAATCATTTTCTTCAAAATGGTATTCTTGGTTCAAGATTTTGGCTCTTGAGTCAAGTTAATTTTTTTATCAGTGTAAAACGTAGAACTTTTTAATAACAGCAATCCTGTTATTTTGGATCTTCTGCGCAACAAATGATCTAATTAGATAAAAAATGAATCGCTTTAAAATTTTCTACTTATTCCTGATATAAAAATAAACATTTTGAACTCTGGAAAAAATTTTTAACTCAAAAACTTTTTTTAAAATCAAAAAACATGAAATTTCTCAACATTTTTTTTATATTGCTGCATTTTTGATTTATTTAAATAGATAATCCTTTATTTTCTTAAAAAGTTTTCAAATTTATATATATTCTATGTATGAATCAAATATTTCATTAATTCATAATGCAAATTTTTTTCTAAAGGCAAATTTAAAGAAATCAGTTTCTGTGTTTTAAAATAAAGTAACCAAAAAAATATGTTGTTTTAAAAAAATTTTGCAAACCTAATCCGATAAAATATGTAAATCACACGCATGTATTGTCTAAATTGAAAAACAATTTACCACAATACAAAATTTGGTTCCGGTAATTTATTTTTTAACATTCACGATGATTAGCACTTGACTATTTTTGAACGAATATTTGCATATACTAATTACAGAAAATGAATTACGGTACTAGCACGGTAAATTTAAATTATAATTAGATTCTAGTTCTATTTTCCGGTTTAATATGATAAGATTGCTTATGTATATTTATTATTTATATTATTGCCTTTATTAACGCCCGTAATTAATTAAAGAATGTTGTTAAGGCACGGTATACTTATTAAAGCTACAGACTTAGACAACAAAGGCAATATTAACATTTTTTCTTTTAATTTATTTTTAATAATACACCAATTAATAAATAGATACTTTTTATCTTGAATGACAAGTATTAATATTTAGCTACCTTAATATTTTTGAATCGAAAAAAAATTGTGTGGGTGTTTCTACAAATGCACGATAACAATCGTATAAATTATTTATACCAATATATGATGATGTTATATTATATAATATAAAAATAAAAAATATATGGAGCAAAAAAGTATAAAATAGAATAGTGTATTAGCGTGTATAAATCAATGGAATGTTTTATTTCGACTTTTGGACATGCTCGAAAAGAGTTTGCGCGACATATTCACGGATAAGATGGCTATCGAAATAAAAGTAAGTCTGTATGTTTATGTATATATATCAATGCAAAGTAACATAAGATAAGACAGGATAAAGAGAGATAAAAACTAAGAAGACAAGGAAGTTTGAATAGTCTAGCGTGACTAGATGGTGAAACACGACATCAGGACATCAAGAACCGAAGGCGTACGCTATGATTCTTCAGTAATAGTTAGCGTTTATATTTTCTGGGCATCTTAGCCTTAGCCACCGTGACTTATGATCCCTACTCCTCCTATTCTCAAATCCACCTTATTAATATACATACATTATTATAGCATTTTTTATTACAATACAAGTACACATTATTGCTATTACCTTTACAGTTTATGTAGTGTAAAGGTTTGCGTGAGTAACTTTTAAATTTTAACATTCGTTTTTCATTGTCGTCACATGATTTTTCATTTAATGCCACCGATTTTATGTACATGTACTAGTTTTTTTTTTTAATTTTTTATTTATAGCAATTCTACTTATTTATTTATTTATTTATACATTCATTATTTTCTTATTTAAATGGATTATCTATTTTAGATTTTTCATGTCAAGATCATTGGAAAGTATCTTACATTATAATGAAAATAATTATACAATTGTAATAGGAGTTTTTTTTTTTTGAAGTTTTTAATCATATGTTTATGAAGTGAATTAATGGTAAACTTTATACTTATAGTTGATATAGTTATAAGTCATAAGCTGTATGTTATATGACTCGATAATAAATACACGGAAAAAATGAGAATAGACTCATACTTGCGAAAAGTGACTTTTTTCATTAATATTTTAAATTTAATTCTTTTTTTTTTCTATGAGTAATTAAATGAATAAATTTTAATAAAAATTTGTACTCTTATTTTAAAAATTAGATATGATTTTAGTGAAACAATAAAATTTATTTTTTTGCTTGAATAAATATTTTGAAAAATTTGTTTTTACAAAAAATGATTAATTAAAATAATTTTAGTGCAATTTTGAAAAGTGAAAAATTTTTATTAATGCATTAATTTAAAGCTTGAACGTTGAAAAAAAAATATACACTTATGTATTGCTTGGAAAATTGAAGTTGATTAAAATTTTTAATACGTTAATAATTTACAAAACAATTTTTTCAAAAGAAAATACTAATTATATTTTATATATTTTTCAAAAAATTAAAAATTTATATCTTGCATTTTTTGTATGTGATAATTAATGAAATTCAATTAATAATTTTATAAAATTAATAAATGTAATATTTAAAAACTAAAACAGTTTTATTCAATTAATGGGCTCTTAAAAAAATTGAAATAAAAAAAAAACTGTTCTTAAAAGATTATTTGAAAAATGAGTAACTAAGCAGAATAAACTTTATTTATTTAAACTAAATGGGTGTAATATTTATTTGTACAGCGACGGTGTTACATCATACGTTCTGCCCTGCTCCGTGATGTATCAAATAGTCTGTGTAGTCTGATTAGATGTAGATAGAATAGATTGAGGAACAAAAATAGAAAAAAATAAATAAGAGACAGATCGCGACAAGTATGATAAGAAATCACAATACAATCGTTAGTACTCTAGCACCCACATTACATCAATGCGATATATCTTTATTTTTTTCATTATCCATCCATCTCTTTTCTTATTTTTCTTTGTCTGAGTAGTTGTAGTGTACAACTACAACGTGTAATAATATTTCTCGTACCCGATAAATACGAACATTGTGTGCAGGAAGCCGGATGAAAACGATTTTAAAACGCGCTTATAATCATTAGTTTTGATACTGTGAGAAAAATAAAACCGTCGTACAATAATAAAAATTTTTATTTTAACTATTAAAAATAAATGTTGCTATAAAAAAGCTTAATAGAAATACTTTTTTTCCTAGTAAAAATAAGAAAAGTCATATCGTAACAATAATTAACAAATTTCATGAATGAATAAAAAAAAAATTAGGTAACAAAGAGGAAGAGTATTTAAAATTGTTTAATTTACCAAAGAATTTTTATGTCAATAGACATTTCCTTTTTTTTTATTAGCTGTTAATTTTTTTATTATTTCTTCTTTAATTGAACCATTCGTTTTAACGATCATTCTTTTTATTCAATATAAGATTTTATAACTTGGATAATATAAGAGTTCTCCCTACATATGGAGCGATTCAGTTGATGACTATTCGCTCAGTCTAGTGATATATGTAATGTGTAATATTTAGAATATATATATATATATATATATATATATATATATATATATATATATATATATATATATATATATATATATATATATATATATATATATATATAGTAATAAATAGTTTTATAGTATCTTGCAAGTAGTTCACGTTATATATTCTTCATCTTTCTCTTTTGCTGAGCGTATAAACAATCTCGCTGGAAAATCTGGAACGTTGGGGCGTAACAGAGCTATACGGCGGCTGTGGACTACTGTCTTGTGTATACGCGACCGCCTTTACCTATATTACGTTAACGATAATAATTCTTTTTTTTATTTATTTTTATTTCATTCATGGAATGGAATGACATTCACATTGTAAATAAATGCGACCGTTGTAATTACATTTACATTACATTATTGTCGGTATTTATTTTATTTATTGACCAGAAATATTATAATGTAAAAGCTTAGTAAACTGATCTTGAAGATATTTTTATCAATTTTATTAAAATATGTTTTTTGTTAACGATAAAATTTTTTTCTTACTTAAATGAATTTTATTTTATTTTATTTTTTTTGTAGGAGTATAAAATTGTAATCAATTCAAAGTAAAAATGATATTCGTATGATGTAAAAAATATTTTAAATTATGACAATAAAACAAAGAAAATTATTTAGAATTTTTGAAATTTTTGCTGTTACTTGTTTTCAGTTGAAAAATCATGAAAATTAAAGTAACAGATATTTAACAAATTTTAGAATTTTTTTAAGAAATAAATTAGTGCAAAAAAATTAGAAAAAAAATTGACAGGTAGAAATTTTAAAAAATTAAAAATGCAATTTTTTAAAAGAAATTTTTTTGTTAAATAAAATTAAAAAATTGTGAAGTGACTGCTAACTTTAATGTCGTCGGAAAATCCAGTCTTAAATTGTATAACAATAATAGCAGAAAGGTTAAAGATGTTAAGTCGAGTTTTGTGATAAAAGCTTGACGAATTTATTATATTTTAACATCATTTCAACCTCCATGCTACTTCTACTGTATTTTCATTATAATGATTTGACTTTTCTAGTCCTTCCATTTAATTTTTTACGTAGAATTTTCTTTTCACAGAAAAATGTATCATCAACCTGATTATGAAATAACCATGAATACCCATACCATATTAATGACGCTATAGAATATTCTTGATCTTCAAAGAAAAGCAAGAGAAGAAAAATCATAAGAATGTCATTGTAAGTTATTTTTATAACTTACTTTATTATTTAATTTATAAAAAATACAATATTTAGTTAGTTAGTCTTGATGTTTTTTTAGTCTTTCCCATATAAATAGTTGTACGAGTAATTTAAACTGTTAAGTATCGAGTCACGAAAGCCTGAAAAAGGCGCTGAAGAGCCGCAAGTCGTCAAACTTGGTGCCAAATTTGGTTTGCTTGCGAAACTTTGTGTATGTCTCATTAAATACATATATATAAACCACGAATAGATTTTTTTTTATAGAAATAACAATTGCGCAGTGCCTGAACTTTTTAAAATTTACAGTTGGAACAAAAAATTAGTAGTCATTAATTGATAAATTTTTTGAATTAAAATATTTTTGCAAAAAAAAAGGTTGAAATTGTTTTTAAAAATGAATTCCAAGCCAGAAAATAAGAGTAAGACCCGAAAGGAAAAGAAGAACCACGAGTAAGCGAATTGTAGTCATCGATTAAACAAACCACCCCGTTGTCCGACCTTCCAACCCCCACTTCTAGAGTTTATTTCATATCCTACATCATCGCCATTTATCACAAAATAATAATAACAATATTTGTAAATTTAAAACATGTCAGAGAGTTCAAGTGACATAAGATTAATTACCATTTTGCGTACGATGATGCGCTTATGTACTATCATACACATATACTATTGTATATAATAGTGTTTAAAGTATTGAACTGATTATACACAACTCACTCTCTAAAATCTTTCAAGTCTCACTTTAAATTCATACAGGTGCGTGTGCTTATTATTAATCTTGTATAATATGAAAACAATCAATTTAATTAGCAATTTTTTTATATTAATTGATTAACTATTTTATTGATATTTGATTTATATTATATAAGATATAAAATATTTGACCAGAGAAAATAATTAAAAATGTTAAGAATAAAATATGAATATTTTTTAGCGACCAGTTTCAAAGTTAAAAAAAATGAGTAAAGAATTAATTGACTCGAAATTAATGTTGAAATTTATTTTCTTTCTCAAATAGCAATTACCGTGGAATAATTAAAGCAAAAATGTCATAGAACTAGATAGAGAATTTAACTAGCTACCTGTTTACATTCATTTTTCTCGTTAGTACTAGTTTTCCTAGAATTCTTTCCCTTTAAATTAGTAACTTTAAATCCTTACTTTAAATTAATGGCTTAAAAAAATAATAATGAAAAAGAAAATTCTCTTGGCTGAAGTAAAGTTTTGGTTAAAGAAAAATTTCTCTTACTTTAAAATAAAAATATCTGACTTCTGGAAAAAACTACAATAATTTTTAATTTTTCTTCTAACTCTAATTCATTATAAATAATAAAGATAATAATCGTTATTATCACTCGACAATGTAATAAGGAGAAAAAAAAACTTTTAAATTATAAAAAATAACAATAATTAACTATAATAATAAACAATTACTACAGTTACACGTGATACAAACTATTGAAGAATTATTTTACAGACGAATAGTTCAAAATAGCAGTATATAATTTCCTCGTTAAATTACTTTTGAATTATTATGAAGTTATTACTAATAATGATGGGAATCTCGAGGAAAATACCAAGTAATTATCATTACGTTTCCTTTTCTATAACAATAATAATATTAATAATAATAATAACTAAAATGATAATATTTTTAACTCACATTAGTTATAATAAAAATTTTTCCAGTTAAATAAAATATATATTATAAGAAAATTAAAAAATTTCCGAGTTAGTTTGACTCATGCATTCAATATCGTTAAAAATAAATTTAATTTTCTACTAAAATTTCAGTTCATATATCCTTCATTTTATTACCATATAACCTGGTTACAGTTTTAGTTTAAAAAAGAAAAACAAACAAAATAACAATACTTTGTCACGAGTATTTATTAATGTCAACGGATGACAGGCGCATGCTCGAGCTTTCGCTGAGGGTGGAACTACCGTCGCGACGCTGTCCAATAAAATTCTAGGGGTTGGTGATTCCGACCGGAGTAGAGCTTGCGACCGCCAAGCTTTTCTACGACGGCCATCGCTCTTTCGCTCATACTTTAACTCCATATTATTTTTTATTTTTAATATTCGCATTCTAATTTCTTTATCTCTTTAAATAAAAGTTCTAAGCTTATTTTATTCAAATAAATATCCCTAAAAGTTATCCAACTTTTTATACTTAACAATTTTAAAATTTAAACCTTGTTACAAAACGAAAACAATTTTATCTCCGTCTACGTCTTAGATCTTAGAGTAATTTTAACGACCTGGTAAATACAATGAATAATAAAAATTTCCGGGCCTAAAATTAAAAATAAATTTTGCTTCCATCAAAACAAAACCTCCAGATACAATATATATATTTATAAATAATCTTACACATTATTTAACCTTGATTTTAGTTGAATAAAATACGTGTCAAAAATAAAAACCCGTTTTAAAAATTTACATATCCGTTCTCAGCCTCAAGAAAAATTACGTTTCGTGTTTAATATCGAGCCAAGATCTACACTAAGGTTGAACGTCAACAAAAAAATTTATTTTAAAAATAACAAGTGTAAGTAAGGTAAAAGCCCCAATAGATGATCACGTACCAGTATATGATCACTCCATGTATCTGTATATCTATATTCACAAATATAGGTATAAAAATACATAGAGTGATCATATACTGGTACGTAATCATCTATTGGGGCTTTTACCTTACTGACAAAAAAAAATTTTTTCTAAATAATAAGTGTAAGAAAAAAAAAGCTTCTCATCCTTAATATAATATTCTATTCACACATCATATACTCTCCTCGATAATTATCCATACCAGCATAGAGCCTCGACAATACTCAATATAGTACCTAGTACCTAACACCAACAACCATAAGATATATAGTCTTCCGCGTTAATTCATCTATTGACACGTCAAAATATCCCGGAACTTGTTGCGTGATCTGTATCTAAATTCTCAAGAAATTTCTTGTTTCTTTTCAATTCATTACAATATTATTTTACACATTCCCTGTTTAGTTTATTAGATGCTCATTCGGAGTAATATAACAATAAAAATAAACCGAGGTTGTACGATGTACAAATTTCATTCATCCTCTTTTTATTCACTTATCCGCCGAGCGAAAAAATACTAGCTCAAAAAAATAACAGAGAAGACTATAGTTAAAAATGTAAATAAATCTTAAAAGAAAAAAAAAAGAGTAAACTTACTCCAATTAATCTTCCTCGCATGATACGCAATTCGCGGCTTAAATCCTCATGCTCATGACAATTTTATCTTAATGTAAATAACCTTATAATCAACGTTAAATTTATAATTACAATGTACATTACTTGTATTGTAATAAATAAGTTTAAGATTAATTAGCGACATGGAATATAATGTTAACATCAATTAGTCAAGTTAAAACGATATACGCTTGTAGAATATGAAGAATATAATATGAATATTAATAAATAAAAATTCAAAATTTGTACACACATACATGTGTAGATAAAATCTCAATGAATGCGGGATAAATAATAATCACAGTGGGGTCATCTGTTCCTCCTTCTCTTCCTTGACAGCGTTATAACCTTTGTCCTCGATAATAAGTGCCACGATGTACTTAATAAGGTGAATGTACGCAGCTTGATGACGTCATGGAACGCGCAAGGTGTACACACGTACATACTCGATAAATAAGATGAAAATAAGTATGAAAACTCGTGTATGTGGTTACCTATACTGCGCGAAAGGCTGCACGTCTCTTTGCCGATAGGATACGAGTCAAGTAGACTCAAGACCCCCAAGATCTAAGATCCAACTTAAGTAAAGAGACTTCTTTATACATGTTATGTTACATGTATGTACATATATTCCATACACTTAAATCAAATAAAATACTATTTCCAGATCTCAGCCTTTCCATTCCCTCTCTTTTAAATTCTCTCCGCATTCTCTATTCTCTCCCACCCTCTTATCTCATTCTCCACTCCTGACCCTTTGTCATCAGGCATATACATCTCCAACGTTACATTACATTACAATGTTACTTAAAAAACAAACCTTTTTTACACGGTAAATATCATCTGTACCAATCGTGTGTCGATTGTTACTTATTGCATAGTGTAATAAATTCCAAGTTATTTTTTTAATTTTTACTCCAAAAATTTATTGGATAATTTTACTTTTTTCTTTCTTTTTTCGTAGATTTCATAGAAATCTAACTATTGCATTTGTCCTCATGATGCAGATTTAGAAAAAATTCTGTTATTTTCTGACTCAATTCGTCAAGCTGGTTCAGAAAATACCATTAGTTCAAAAGTTTATATATATAAATATCTTTTCCAAACTCAGCATACTTAATTTTTAGACAAATACCAAGGCCAAGTTCAAAGATGAGCTTAATCGGTCAAGTAGTTCAGAAATTACAGGGTTTCAAAATTTTCAAAACCATAAAAATTCATTTTTTGGCAGACTCTTTCGAGCATAACTTTTGAATAAAATAACATCGAATTTTTCTAAATTGCATTTTAAAGCCCATCAAATGAGCTTCAATTTTTATACCATTTTATTCTCCTAAACTTAAAATAACCGATTCGTCTGTAGGTTTTCAATGAAATTTTACTCTTGCAGTCGTATTTTTGATTAATTTGTCCAACTTGTCTCATAAAAATCTATTTATATTTTTATCATTATTCTCAATGAATTTTTTTTTTTTTTTTGTATACAATCCTAGTAGTTTTTTTTCTAATCATTATGAAATCTACTTCCATTTTGGCTGCCGAATGGCCTTTTTTTTTAATTTTTAGTGTGAAGAAATATTATCGAAGTATGAATCAAGAAGAATGTTATGTATTTACATATAAATATAGTGGACAGTAGAACTATTTGTTGCGCATAGTAAAATACTAGACATGACAGTACGCGTAACAGGTATTTGAATTGAGAGTTTTTGTTTCGTCAATAGAATAATATAATAATGATAGTAACAATAACAATCCAAACCGGGAAGTAAATATTAATGTGAAGTTAAAATAAAAGTAGGGTATTAAACTCAGCATACACTTAACAGGAAGTATTATTAAATATTTTGACAATTATAAAAAATTTTTGTAAAATTTATTGTAATTAAATTAACATCCGGATTTGAACTATGTATTATTTCTGATTGAGTTATTATATTATTTATTGAATAATATGACTGAAGATGTGTTTGTAGTAGATTAGTTAAGTGATTTAAAATGTCATTTATTGATAGAAATAAATTCAATTGTCCACCGGAAATTGTTTTGATGCATTTTGCCGATGCAACTGTTCTGTCGTCATTGCTGAGCTGGTAGTTGTCATGAAGTGAAACGTTGCTTAAACGGCGCACTGTGGTGGTACAAGTGCAGAAATAGTGGTGGAAGGAGTAGCAGTCAGTCAGTAAATTCAAAATAAAGTCACCATACTTATATCTTATATATCCAAGCAAAGTTGTGTTACTCAAGAGTTCTTTTTAAATTTCTTCTTCCTCAATTTCACAAACTCTCACCGTCTCTGTCTCTTAAATTCTTCTTTACTTACTCTTGTAATTCGCACATAATGTCATGATTATTATTTTCATTACAAATTATTATATTAATAATTATAATGATGATGATAATAATAAAAACAATAATAATCAGCGACATCTCAATGGTTAGAAGGCTTATAAAAATAAAAAGGAGCCTTCTAGAACAACTCGGTGACTTTATTACCATGCCACGGCGCTTTCCATTAGTCGTATTCAATATCCACCTTAATTCTGATCACGATAAAGGTCAATGACTGGTGAAACATGCCCTGAACTCGCTCGTACAAGTCATTGGCACCAATCAAAATAAAAAATAGTGTTCACCTCATCGCCTATTTTTTTATATTCTTATAAATAAATAAAATTAATCTACTCACTAATATTTTACCTGTAAATAAAAGTTTAATTGTTAATAAAAATATTAATAATTACCGAGAATAGCCTGGAGGGTTTGCTCGTCACCGTCCCCAATGACATCCATGCCTCCGTAGTTGGGATCCAGGATCCCTTTAGGATCTTAACGGGTCCCATTTTGTTGGTTGTCTACTCTCTTCAACCCGTCCAACATCTTAAAGATCTCCAAGGTAATTTAAATGATAATCCATTCTTCAGATTTAAAACTTAACTCGATAGTTGTCTTCTTGTTTCAATTGATATTTATCCCACTTATTGTACTGTATTTTTAATGATAATTATTAATTGATATTTTATAAATAACCGATAACTTCAAACAAACGTGTTAGAACAAAACCAGTATATCAATTTAAAATTCACATCATATCATCAATGCCAGCATTTGTCATTTTATTTATAATTCATTTGGCGCGCACAACATAACCAGCATTAACCGTTATCACAATTTATTATTTTACTGTATATTTATAAATAATATAAATATAAATAAAATAACAATAGCACGACTTTCAGAAATTAGTACAGCATCAGATCAAGTTTCCAGCATACCACAACGTTAAAAATAAACGTCACGAGTACGTCTAGTGGGTCCGCTGTACAAGTAGTTCTCCAGGACCAGGAGAACAAGTTGCATAGTTAAAACAACCACCGTCTAGAGCGGAAGTCACTAGCTGGCTAGCTTTCAAGTCGTTTACACTTTTTTTACACTATAATTTTATTTTTTCATTTAGTTTTCCCATTTCTTCTTTCTTCAGCGCACTCTTTTCGTCATAATTACAATTGACATTGTATTCACTACTGAAAACGTACATAAACACCGAGACCAATTTAAACTGACTGGTAACCAGTGAAACAAAAACAGAAAAATACTTATTTAATGTTTTAATTAAAAAAAATGTTATTTTGTTAAAAATTAATGTAAATTTTTTTGATATTATTTTCTTGACAGTATGATGCGCCAATGTGCGCTAACCGACACAGGCTGCTGCACGCTCACGATACAACTCTGACGGCCCCACCATCCCACCGAATACACTTGCGTGTTCATCAAATAACCACTGTGAAACAGAGCCATGTGATCACGTGATTCTTTGGTATGGTACTGTACACTCCACCACACAATGCACTATTATACACTTACAATAAATAAATATAGACTGATTGCTTTTGATGTGAATAGAAGCTGAGAAGGACAACAATCAGTGACTATTTAGTTGAATAGATTATTTTAATTTTTACTTTTTCATTTGTTTAATTATTGTTTTTGCTTAATACTAATAAGTTATGTTTTCATGTCATTGTGTCTTGCATTAAAGATGGAAGATTTATGTTTATTTTTTTTCTTCTGAAGATACCGCATGGAAGAAAAATTAAAAATTTGTAAGAAGAACCGGTTTGTCGCACTAACTTTGAAATTATGAAGTTAGGTGGCGCCACTTTACGGCTTTATGAAATTTTGAAATCGATAAAACAGGCGCGCATGCGCAGTTTAAATTAGTTTAAATTTAAGGAAAATTTATTAACTAATAATTAAATATAATAATAATAAATAAATTTTGGATACTATAAATATTTATGAGTCACGTAAGTACAATTGAACACCAAAAGGTTACTAGTATAATTATTTTTTAAATTTATATGTATGTATAATTATAATATTAAATACAATTAATTGAATTAACTATGATTTTGTGTAGTTTTAATAAATAATATTATTGTTATTAATTTGTTTGCTTTTTTTTTAATTTTAGATTCACAATTATTGTATATATACTCTTTTACACTCACAAATATAATTCGCTCTCTGTACAATATATAATAATTATAATTTTTTTACACATTTATATCACATACTTGCGCTCGCTGAACACAAAATACACACGCGCTGATTAATTGCTCATCAATATCATTATTTTATACTTTATTTATACTAGCAGTTACTGAGCGTAATATATTTTTATTTTCAATCAATATTAAATAACTTAAATAATTAAATAAAGATAAAATACAAAACTAATAATCGTTGAGGCCTTTTAAATAATAATTTATCGGTGTTTCAGTATTTTTTTTTTTTTTTTTTAGGCACGTAGGGATATGAAAGATAAAATTACACCTACAATATTATTACAAGCATTGAGATTCAATTTTTTTACCACTATTATCGGTGAATCTGTTTCGTAGTATACTTAAAAATTGGAATGAACAAAATTAAATATAATTTTTTTTTTGTCAACAGAGACTATAAAATTCATAAGCAGCTTTGAGTCAATTTTGTTAATTTTTATCAGCTATATTGTATATTAATTAATCTTTTATAATATTTATATTAAGACATCTTAGTTTTATAATTTTTTATTTATTGTTTTTTTTTATAATATATAGCTCTGAGATTTGTGATTTATACATTTATATATTCTAAGTGAGTTAAAAGCTCACTTTTCTGCCATTTTTTTCACACTACAAAGACACTAGTAATTAATAATTTAAAATGACTAATTTAAAAAAAAAATCGATTAATTTGAAAAATATTTTTTATACATTTATACTCATTAACTTAGAATATAGGATTACTATCAATTACTAATGTCTTCAATATATATTCTCAGATCTGATAGTTTCATTATTTTGAATAAATCGTACATTTTTTAATTATCAATGCTACTTGCACAATCTAACTTATCTTTATATCTTTTTTTTTTTTTTTTTAACAATTTATTAATGAAACACATTGTACTAGTAGCATTCAGTCTTTGTTAATAAATAAATTCAAAATAAATATAAATAATTGTGAAGAAAACCATTGTTTTCACGTCGGAATTTTTAAATTATTTAATGCTAAAAGATTCTCATTTAAAGTATAAATAATTAATGATCCACGATTAGGAATAGTTAAAAAAAAAATTTTAATTACAAATAATCCATTGTTGCCAGCAATGACCTAATTAAATAATTAAAAATAAATATATATATTATATATAATATATTCATATCATATTGTCGAGTATCGGATCATAGATTTAAGGAAGTCATACCATACAATTAAAATACCATCTAGTCGTGTCTCTTGTTTTCATATAATAATCTCGATTACTTGAGCCATTTTTTTTTAAATCGTATTTATGATCGTCAATAGTAAAATGTATATTTTACAATAAAGTTGTGTATATTTTTTGTTAGTGGCAGTATAGTAATGGCAGCTTAACAAGTGACGAGATTCATAATCGTCTGATTAATTTTAACGAAGTTATACATCATTAAGACGACGATAGATATTGATTTTGTTATCAATGTTGTACATTGCTATTAAAATCAAGAAGAAGAAGAAGAGTTGTGACATTTTCATTTCATCCAGTGAGTAGATACTTAATATTATAATTATTATTTTTAATATTAATATTATTCTTATTATCGTTACTATTATTATTATCAATATTAATTCAACCCACGTAAATATTTACCTCAGTAATCCGCGAGCAATTAAATGATAATCAGGTCACTCGCCACTTCAACTTGATTATTTAATATTATTTTATTTGTAAATGTCTAGCTGGCTAGACACTTCAGTCGCCGGTTGTTGGCACTTTGCCATCCAGCGTCTGCTCAAACAGACAGAGAGCTTTGTGTACAAACTCGTATTGCTCAGCTGTCTGAATCATTCCTCCTCTGTCGTACCTTAAATATAAATAAATTTATTAATAAACTAATAGACTTAAACTATGTAAATTTGAATTAAAATTAAAATAATAATAATAATAATAGCTTACCTCATTTGACAGAGAATTCCTAGAACATCAACATTGCCATCTCGGGCGAGTTGAATCATCCCAGTGGCAAGAGCAATGAAACACCCAGTTCTGCCTATCCCTGCACTACAGTGCACCACCACAGGCCCGGGCAAGGTATTTATTTCGGCCGCCAAACTGACTAGTGAGTCCGCGGCTTGAGGTACTGCATGATCAGGCCATGAGTCATACCAATAGTGCGTAACATTCCTTCTTTCATTCTCGTGTCTCAGCTCGATATCACGTATCATGTACCCGTCTCTGTTCGTGATAGACGTGACGGTAATTGTAAATGGGCCAGCCTGAATTCGGCTGTTGTTCTCCAGTGGGAAATAAACGTCACACTTGGCCTTAGCTGCTTCAAACAACCGCGTCATCATTACAACTCCCGATACTTTGTCCATCCACACCATTCGCCAAAAATCTGCCACTGTGCTGGCAAGTGGTCCTTGGGTTGCTATGTAACGATTACTTTCACCATCGTATCCCTATTTTAATTAGAAGAAAAAAAATAATTAATAAATAATTGTTCTCATTTTAATCAATACATAATTTAAAAGGGATAGCCACTGTGAAATTTAAAAAAAAAAATTTTTTTTTTTTTTCATTAAATCTAAGTTTATACATTCAAAAATATGTATCTAGAGTTTTATATGAAAATTCCGAATATTTTTCGAGTTATAGTCATTTTTGTGACAGCGTGTCAAACGCGTTTTTCTCGAAACTACTTTTTTTGAACTGGTGGGAACTGTAATTTGCATAAATATGAACCGATTTGCAACTTTTTTTTCTCCCGTATTTGTCTATTCAGTAGCTATCTTTGCACGTAGGGGATTTTGAAAATTTTGATTTTTAAGATTTTTCAGGGCTGTTTGAATCCAAAAAAATGAGAAAAAAAAACGAAAAAATTTTTAATATGTCGCCATTTTTTGTTAAAGCCAAATTTTCAAAATCCCCTACCTGCAACGATACCCACATGCATGCAGATTACAACGCTGTTTCGTTTTTTTGTTTTAGATAATCCGTTTTTGAAAATACTAATAACTTAAAATAACACAAAAATACTAATAACTTTTTAACAACATGATATTTTTTAGTAAAAATTCAGGAGAATAATCTTTAATGTATACTTTATAAAACAAAAAAAAACCCGATCCCCGAATTCCTTTATTATCCCAGTCAAAAAAAATTCCCGAAAATCACCTATCTTTTCGATCCCCCTTAATAAATTTAATTATAACATAAAAATTATTCCATTCATAAAAAAAATAATTTGACCAAATTTAAATTTACTTTTGTACATAAGAAATCATTAAATGTTTGAATAAATATTTATCTACATTATCATAAAGATATTTACAAGACAATATCTTTTCATCAATAATATTTACTTTCTTCACAAATAATATATTTTAAGAACGAGAAATTATTAATTTTTTTAATTATTCTTAAGATTGCAGTAAAATTTAAAATCTAGTAACTTAAAATAATATTTACCCGAATGTAATTAGCATTGATGTAACTAGCGACTGGATCATCAGATCCCCTCAAGACAACCCTAGATTGAGGGTTTGGCAGAACTCCAGAATATCTATTCTTTACGCCAGCTCCAAAAATATCAACTTTCTCTGGTAAATTTAACGGGACCTCCCAAAATTTTTTATGTAGCGCAGATGGATCTTGTATGACTTTTCTCAACTGCATGCGGGATAGAACGTTTCCAGCGCTGAGAAGAAATTCCTCAGAGGTGCATTCGCGTGTTGGAGTGACGACATGGGGTGGACTGCCGGGCGCAGGGGCCAGCTCGATTGTCAAACTAGCACTTGAGCCTCGTCGTTCGAGAAGAGATCCTTTAGCCTTTATGCGAATGGGTTCAGGACGTCTCTCAGGAGTCGCGACAGTCAGTACTTGAGGTAAATTGCAAACTAAGCCGCCAGTGGACAAGCCGACAGCTCTAGCAACAGGAACTGTTTGCACGGAAACTGACGATGGCTTAGCAGCTGGCTGATGAACCCATTTGGCTTCCATTGACCATTCTTGGGTACTCTTACCCGGCTTATCCAGTGACGACGAGGACGAGGACCCATCAACAGCGCCTTTTTCCACCAACTCACGTCTATCTCCATCACTAGACTTCTTTTCACTCGACATTTGCTTGCGGAGCCATAAGAGGATCAGGAAAGTTAAGAGAATAGCGCCAGCAATTGCACAGACTATCACAGGAAATGGCAATTTCCAGTTTGTCCATGATACAGCAGCCGTCGAGCTAATCTCCTGACCAGCACGGGTACTGAGCTGACTTGCTTGTAGGTCCATCCCAGCATCATCCAGTCCCGTTGAGGACTGCCGAATCCTATAATTAAATTTATTTATTTATTTAATAAAATATTTTAATTTTTATAAAAATTCATTATTTTGTAATTGATGATGAATTTGCTATAAAATTTTTCAAGTATTATATTAATTTAATCTATCAAAAAATAAATAATGAAAAATGATAAATTATAAAAAAAAAAAAAAAAGAATTACCAATTATAAGAGTTTGCTGACATTTATAATAAATAGTTCTACAAAATAATTAATAAAAATTTTTCAAGGGATTTTTTATTAAATTAACCCTCAATATTTACACAGTCACTTCTCTATGACTCTTCATAATTTATATCAAAGTCAATGTAATCATTAATACACTACTAAGTTTTATAAAAAAAATAGTGTCAAGAATATACACCCCGTTGAATTTTAATTGGTTAATATTATCCATTGAAACTGACATCTAGAGTTTGCGTTCAGCGTTCTACTATTTATCACAGATCACAGAGCACCGGAGTAATCTTGAGAAATTTTATTAATATTTTTCTTCTCTTTATTAATAATAATGATGAATGAAAGTTTATGAACGGAGAAAGAAAGTAGGGAGGAAAAGAGATAAAATGAACGAACGCAGTATACTGTGTGCTCCAATCAATGAATGGCGGCAGATATATGAATTAAATCTACTGACAGATGCGCAATACATAATAAATTATTCTCCGGTTTTTATTTTCACTTTAAACAAGATAATACTTAGAAATTCATTCAAGAGTTTAAAATTTATGCCCCAAGATTCAGTTTATTATTTAATCAAATAAATTAGGTATGTTTATTTATTAGTTACTAAACAATTAATCACTTTGTACCTTTAATTTCAATTTTCGACAAACTAGCGATAGCGACTGACATATAAACGGATAAAATAAATATTTTTATAAAAGTTTTGAAATTTATACGATCTCTACTACAGGAGCGTCGTGTGCTTACGCTCACATTCATCGCCATATTTTTAACGATCGAGTTCACTGACACGAAAAAACGAGAGTGAACATTCCTGCGCAAGTCTCACATACAAACTGGTGCTGGTTAAAGCGGTTTCGAGGTGCGAGTGCCAGCTTCGGCGCGCTCTGGCTCGTTGTAGACTAAGTGTGGGAGTCAATTTTAACCAATTGGATTCTCCCATTCAACAAAAGTTTTATCACGTGGTAAAGTTTGCGGTTATGCCGAAAAAATCCGCGGGAACGATAATATAACCCATACCATGTGAAAAAAAAGATTATACGGTAGAAGTACCGGTTGCGGGATTCTCAGTACCAGTTCTGGACACCTTACGCAAGAACATCACAGATGTTTTTGCCGTATTAAGCGTGGCTTGAATAACACCTTTAACAACTGTTTTTTTTGCGGCTTCAAATTTTTCAAAGAATAATAAATACTGTAAATCCGCGGTCAATATCAAAATAACCACGTTACGTGTTTATTCGGACTTTTTCAACCTTAAAAAAAAATATTAACAGTTAGTATGAATTATATAACCAATATCAGCAAACATATTTATGTTAAAATAATCCGCACAGTATCACCTTGACTTAATGTAACCTTCTGTTATCATACTATTCATTGCTAATTTCAATTCCAACCACAAGCTTACATTTTATGTGTGAGAATACTCGAGTGTTAACTAAAAAATTTTATGAGAAGAATACTTTCAGTCACCAGACACTTGATAATTAATTTATTTAAATTAACAAGCTACTAATTATAAGAAAAAAACTCGAAGCTATGTCGATAAAGATTTTTAAATATTTTTTTATACTCAATTTTTTTTTAAACAGTTCACCTGTTTATTGGTAACAAAAATTGTAAGATATTGGATATTTCTAGTATCATTAATAAAACAATTCCTTATCTTGTTGAGTAACAAACGATTAAATTTAAGACCGACATTAATGGGCTAAGTAATTATACAATAAATTGTTAAAATTAGGCTGATAATCTTAGCGATGAAGTTCATCTTCAATTATCTAAAATAATTAAATAAAATTAATAATAGTTATTTATTTCTTTATAATTTAAATTGTAATATATATATCATAGAGTTCAATGCTTGAAACGGATGTTTTTTTCAATAAAAAATGACTTAGTTTTATAGTCACGTATTTTTTTACAATAAAATTTTATCAATATCCGCTTTTATAAAGAGTTGACTGGCTAGATAAATTATTGCATGAAAAATGTTAAATTATTTACCTATGCTTAGGGGATGAGGACATCCCCTCGGTAACCGGCAGCAAGGAGATTGGTAGCACAGATTTGTCTTGATTTTGCTGAGTAATTAAGTAAATCCTTTCCAATGAAATAGTTTTACTGTCGTCATTTGAATTCCCGTAACCAACATCACTTATGTACCACTGTGATAAAGGTGTACCAGTACTTCCTAGAATAAAAAAAAATACACTCACATTAATAAAAAGATATCTTCATAATATAATATCAAAATAACACCAACAGTAATCGTGATAATGAATAATAATTATATCAATTAAAACCGCATACAGTTCTCTAAATATAATTACTCAGACTCGGTCTATTCATAATAATCATAATCAAGGATTGAAAAAAGAAATCCACGTACACAATTGGTCTTCTTAAGACCCTAACAAAGCCAACGTGATTCACCACACTCGTCATCGTTTGGTTCATGGGAATAAATCACACGTTTCGTTGATTCTTCACCGTTTCATAGTTCTATTTATTTTATTACGTATCTATATAATAATTATTCGCCATTCTAATATTAACAGACATCTTGCAATTTTTTAATATTTATAACAAATTAATTATTATAAAAAAAAAAAACATTTAAAAAAATTCTCTTATAATTTTTCAAAACTTCTAAATGTGGAATTTTTCTACTAAATTTTTTTCATTATAATTTAATTGTTATAAAAATATGAAAAATTGTTAAATGTCTATTAAATTCAGTATCATGGAATTGTAATACTGAAATTAGCAGACATCTTACAATTTTTAAAATTTTTATATTAAATTAATTATTATAAAAAAAAAATTATTTTGAAAATTCGCACTTAAAATTTTTTAAAATTTTTACATATGGAATTTATTTATTAAATTTTTTTCATTATAATTTAATTGTTATAAAAATCTAAAAAATTGTTAAATATCTGTTAAGCTTAGTATCATGCTATTATAATACTGAAATTAACAGATATTTGAAAATTCTTTAAATTTTTATAGTAAATTAATTATTATAAAAAAAATTAGGATGACGGTTGACTCTACAGGCCATCCCTGCAACTTCCCGCTCATATTGTACTTAAGCGCTCAAAGTTACACATTACGTTTTTGAGCTCTTCGAGCTCAAAAATATAATTTTTGTGTCATTTTGAGCTCTCTGAGCTAAAAACTCTGATAGCAGTTTAATAAAACACAATTTTTTGAATATTCAAACGGCAATAACTTTCGAATGAATGAACCGATTTTCACGCGGTTGGCGGCATTCGACGCAGTTTTCAAAGCCCCATAAAGGATCGTTAAGTTTAAAATGATCGAGCCAGTAATTTCGAAATAATTCCGAAAAAACACTTTTTTCGGTTTTTTTTCGACAACGATAACTCACGAACGAATCAACCGATTTTGACCGGGTTTGCGGTGATCGACGTGGTTTTTTGATCTTAAGAGCTGATTAGATTTTGGAATTGATCGGTAAAGCCATTTAAAAGTAATTAAAAAAAAACCACATTTCAAAAATTTTTTTTTTGTAGTTTTTTTGAGATTTCTTAAAATCTACTAGTTCGAATCGGTCCAAATTCTATTGAAAATCTGAGTTTGGTCAAGCCCTTTCGAATGGCACTAACCGCGATCAAATCGGTCGAGCCGTTCAAAAGTTATGAGAGGTTTACATACGGCCACACACATACACACATACATACAGACATACGGACATCATCGCGGAAACATTCGGGGAGGCTTCCTAGGACCTCAAAACGTCAACATCCGTTGAAAACTCGATTTTCGAAAAACGGGGTAAAACCAATAACTTCCCGATTTTTGAAAATTTTCAATTTTCTTAGCGGGAAGTTAAAAATATTAAAACAAATCCGCACTGATAATTTTTAAAAATTTCTACATGTGGAATTTTTCTACTAAATTTTTTTTCATTATAATTTAATTGTTATAAAAATATGAAAAATTGTTAAATGTCTGTTAAATTCAGTATCATGAAATTATAATACTGAAATTAGCAAACATCTTACAATTTTTTTAATTTTTATAATAAATTAATTATTGTAAAAAAAAAATATTTTTAAAAATCCTACTTATAATTTTTTAAAATTTCTGCGTATGAAATTTTTTTACTAAATTTTTTTTATTCTAATTTAATTATTATAAAAATCTAAAAAATTGTTAAATGTCTGTTAAATTCAGTATCATTCGCCATTTTTAATAAGTTAAAAATAAAGAAGCTAAAAAAAATACGAGTTTAATTACCGAATGCATTGTATCTTTATTTTTAATTGTAATAAGTTAATTATAACTAAGGTCATTAAGTTGGATGATAAAAGTTTAAAACGGAAACAGAGCAAAATTGAGATAACTCAACCGATTAAAAAATAATATAATACCTACACACTGTACTATACTACAAGAAAAGCAAAATTACGATGATGCTTCTTATATTTTTAGTAACCAGTAGCTAGCTAGGTAAAAGCACAAGCTGAGAGTGAGTGAGTGAACGGATGAAAAACTGAACTGAATGAATGAGCGAGATAAAAATGTAAGAAAAAAAAGATAGAACCGTCGGCTTCCTATCGTCAAACAGGAAGTAAACATTGGTCTAATTTTATGAACGGAACACGAAAGTAGAGAGGGCACGACGAGATAGAAAGAGACGGAGTGAAGAGCGAACAGATGCAGTGTGCTTAGCTGTTATGTGCTCTGTGCCATTCTACTATGTGCTTCAATCAATGAATATCTAAGCCGGCAAATATATGAATTAAATTTTCTGACAGATGCGCAATACTCTATAAATCATTCGCACGTTTCTATTTTAACCTGAAAAATAAATAAATTAGAAAAATAATTTAAATTATAGAAATTATGAATTTTTTTTTATTTATAACTTTTATAACCAAGTTTGGAGTTTATTTTTATGATTACTTTTATAAAACTAATTAAACCGTACCTTCAACTGCTGATAAAATAATAAAAACAACTGATAGATGAATTGATAAAATAATAATGTTTGTATTTGGAGAAAATTTATAATTTCTGCGATCCAGATCTCTATTTCTACTACAGGACCGCGGTGTGCTCACGCTCACATTCATCGCCATATTTTTAACGATCGAGTTCACTGACACGAAAAAACGAGAGTGAACATTCCTGCGCAAGTCTCACACACAAACTGCTGGCCACTGCTGGCGCTGGTTTTTAAGCGGGCGAAGCGCTCGCGATCCGCTCCCGAGTGCCTGCTTCCGCGCATCCGAGTGGGGGCCGAGCCACCGCCAATTAGATCCTCTCATTCAGGCTAAGTTTCGTCACGTGGTCAAGGCGGTTTTATTTGTCGCGGGAAACACGAATCAAGACTTGGGTAAAAAAAGATAAAGATTTTTTTAACAAAAATTAGTGTAATCGGTGCAAACATTTCGGCTGACGTTTTTATGAATAATTACTTTTTAATTAAATTAATTTAATTTGATTTATAATTAGAGTTGTAATTTCAAAGTACTTACTTTGGGTGAGTGTTGAAATTTTTTAGAATATCTGTCATTTCTTTTAATTATTTGGAATTGTAGTTTTTTAAATTTTTAAGAATAGGTGTTTTTTATAAGATATTTTATTTTAATAATTTATTTCGATTATAGAGTTTTTAATTGCTTTTTATTTTAATGCATTAAAAAAAACGCGTAAAAATTTATTGAATTTATGTTAAAATTTCAATCAAGCTGAGTAGGAAAAAAATATTAATTTTCATGTATTGAAATATAAAAATTACTTAAAAATAACATCAATTTTTTTATTAATTAAAGAAAATATAAAAAGTAAATGAGTATTATTAAAAATTTTTACTCTTTATAAAGTAAGTAAATATTTTGATAAAAGAGAAAAAAATTTTTTTAATTAAATCGTTTGTTCTTCATTTAAAATTGCAATAAATAATTCAACTTTTGTTAAATTATTTTAGCCTACACATATTAACAGTAATCATTTTTCAATAAAAATTGAATATAACAACTTGAATAAGAGATAAAAATTTTAATAAATTTAATTACTGTCGTGTAAAAAAATGTAATATTTGATTTTAAATAATTTTGACACTTTAAATCAGTCAACTGTAAAAAATTTTGTGTATAGGAAAAAACTAATGATTCTCTGTGGAAAAAAAAAATTTAATTTTGTGTGAATTATTTGCAAGTTCTCGTTATTCTCAATTTTAACGCGTGTTTCTTTTAATGACAAGTATTTTATTACTTTAAAGGCGTATTGTTGTGAATAACTCAAGTATGTTAGCTTAAATTACTAATTACTCAACAAATTATTACCATGATAAGAATCGCACTGCTTCATACTCCTACAATTGTTCAGCAATTGTAAGCTATAATTAGAATTAACGAATCTTGGCATCGAATGCATTAAAATTTTTTCCCACGCATTAAATTTATTGCCTCCAAAATCCACAAATCTATTTCACTATTGACTAGCGACAAACTTATTAATAAATAAACATAAAAATATAAAAAATGACTGGAGTTAAAAATAACAGTTTGAGCATGTCGTCATTATTAGTTGTGTGTGGATTGACGACTCACGCCCACGTCTTCCGTTACACCCATTATTGTATAAATAAACGTACTTTTCAAGGGTAGAAAAAAATTTTTTCATCCATTAAAATTACACATAATAAGTCATCAGTGAAGAAACAAGTAATTAATAATTAAATAATTAAGTAATTAATTTAAACCAAGTAAAACTTTTTTTTTTTTTTTAAATTAAATACGGCAAAAATAGTAAACACATGTTACGTAGAACTTGTCGCGGATCGAATAAGGGTCACAGTAGAACTGATGAGTGTCTAACGTTACACTAAAGCTAAAGCCTAAAAACCCCCGTTTCCCTTTCCATTCATCCAAGTAAGCACTTTCCCTCTCTTACTGCTAACTAGTTTACTATTTACTCTTATATAAGTTTTTCTCACTCGACTTTTCCCCAATAAAGTCAACAGAAATCTGTCTATATCTAAAAGTCTATCTTATTCTCTTCATGTCAACCCTATGTTAACCATAACAACTTTGAGCGTTCTATCTACGACTTACACGTAATATTATTATAGTAAAATTCGTATATCAATAGGCCGTCTAGTGCGTGGGTGCTCTGACTGCTTACTCCACAAAATTTGCTGGATATAATACTTATATACCGCGCACTAGTATTTGAGACTCATCAGTCGAGAAAATAAAAAGCTTTTACGTATTTCCACCGTCAATATAATAAATGTGGAAAGTTTTGTGTGTAAATATACTTACTGACTAATTTTACGGGTCAATTTGTCATAAGTCATAGTCATATATAGTAATAAATAAATCATCAGTGGTATTAAGTATTCAATTAGTTATTAACTATTTACTTGTGATTCAAAGGGTTAGATTTGGATGAGTATTATAAGGAAGATATTAAACCTTTTCGCAGTTAACTAGTTAATAATCCGGCTTATTATTCTGTATATATTCTCATTTTATTGATATATCAGTGAATTCGTATACATATATAAAGTACGAAAAAATAGAGTTATTAAATCAATAGCAGGCAACTGTCTGTAGACAATAAAATTACATACATAAATAATTTTTTATACAGAATTACTGTTTGTTAGAAACAATTATTTCATAGAATATTATTAATGATTTATAATATTCTCATTATTTAAATAGTTTAATTTATTTGTAGGGAAAAATAATAATTAGTTGATTTTATTTTTTTTTTTTTTTTAAGTTGAAAATTTAGTGTAAAATGAAACACTGAAAGGAAATTATTAATTACAATGAATAATAATAATCATTTAAAAAATTCTTGAAGAATTAGAATTTCAAGAATTTAATGTAATTATTATTAAAAAAAAAATATAAATACAAATACTTTAATTTTTAACAAATCTAATTATCTACACACAAAAAAATTCAACTTGAATCAAGTAAATAATTTTAAAGAACTTTATCTGCTTGATTTGAGTAGAAAAATTCTTAAACTAAGAAATTTTTCTTGGTTTAAGTAAATTTTACTTGATTCAAGACAATGAAACTCGTCAAAATTTTTTTCTTGGCTCAAGAATTATTCTCTTGATTCAAGTCAACTTTTTAACTTCCCGCTAAGAAAATTGAAAATTTTTTTCAATGTATTACCTCTATTAATTTATTGTATTATTTTACTGCTTAATTATTGAACTGTCTGCAAAAAATTTGTATTTTATAATAAAATCTCTTTAATAATGAATCTTTGAAATCATATAAATATGATATAAATTTTATATAATATTTTTAGTTCTTCGTATGTTATATCCAACTTAAAATGCCCAAAAAAAGTTTTATAGGTCAGATATCAAAGTTTAAATATTTTTAAATCAGTATCAAACATAAAATCCAAAATTATATAACCTAGAGATTTATTGATACTAATAAAATGACTATACGATATGACCTATTTTCCTCAGAGTGGAGTAATGTGAGGAATTATCAAAGCTTGCATCACGAACGATCTGGCTTGATGCAGCCTCTTTGCTTTGCTCGATGAATCTGAGGCCGGAGAAGCTCTCTCCATTCACACGGAACACTGAATGCCTCTGTGCATCAGTCAAAAGCTTTCGTACAAGGTGAAAGCTTTCACGTTTTTTCATACGACCGCTCATTTTTTCCTATAAATACTCGAATCTTCAAATCAATCTCGCTTTCATGTTTCTCTGTTAAATCTTAATTTAAAATTCCATGCATGAATTCCGATTGTAAAGTTAATTAAAATAAACCACTGTTTGAGTACCGTTAATAGAAACAAACAATATATACTTTTTGCGTAGGATGATAGCTTTGGGAGATCTACAGGTCTGAATTTGTGCGTGGGTGTGTCATGCCAGAAAATTTAACACGAAAAAAAAAGAATTGGTGTGTATCCGAAATTATTCCCTTCACTTTTTATATACTTAGATTCTGCGTTAATTTTAATTTCACGATAGTAAAACAATTATTTATTTTTCAATAATTAATATTTTAAATAAAAGTAATAATATTAATAATAATAAATAAATACTTTATATTGGATCATCTAGATATAGTAGTTAAGGTATACGATCTATTATAGATGCATAAAACAAATCAAATTTTCAAAGGTTCTTGTCTGAGTAATATCGACTTATTCCCTCTTTATAGATGTATATTATAATTATTATGCTACATTAAGTAGTACAGAGTACAGTAACTCGTATAATAAGTAGTTGTTATTTACTATTTATATTATATATAAAAATGATAAAGTATCAATATTGTCATGGTAAAAATTAAATGAAAAAATTTATCAATAAAAGTTTAAATACTATTCATATGCATTATAAAAAGTATAATTGTTACTTATAAGTCAAATAAATAAAATAACTAAGCTACACTTAATAAAAATAATAAAAATTACCCCAGCTGCCTCATTTCAAAACACAGTAGCTGCAAAATAGCAAAAAACTTGGTTTTGACTTTTTTCTGTGACAATTTTTATCACTTTTATTATTCAACCTGATTATTTTTATTCCTAATAAATTTGCTATCAATGTATCTTCTATTTACAAATTGATGTTATATCAATTTTTTTTATTAAGTTAAATTACAAAAAGAATCTGAATTTTGTTAACAGGCGAGACCATCTTTTTCTCGCTTTGCTCTCACGGAGTTCCACGGAACTATCTCTGTCGCACTCCCAACAACAGAGCAATTGCAATTTCGATTGGTTTCACGAAACGAATGAAATTTTTGAAAAAACCGCTTTGTGGTGAAATAGTTTATTAAATGATCTATTATCTCTAAAAACGTTTTTTCAAAATTTCCATTCGTTTCGCTAAGCCGATTGAAACTGCAATCACTGGTCTCGGCTGTTAATTATTATTTTTGTAAGTGAAAATTTCAATTTTGGAGAGTGGCAAATGCGGACAAAAATGATTGTGTTTTATACTTGTGTAAAAATGTTAAAAAAAAACTTAATTCAAGTTTAAAATATCAAACTAATATCAAGTAATCACATAAAAAATTTTCGGCTTATCATTAATTCACACACGGAAGAAAAAATTGACTTAAAAAAAATATTAAGGAAGATAAAAATGTGTTGAACGAAGTATAAAAATAATTTTTAATCAAAATATTCTATTAATAATATTTACACTTCGACTAAGAATCTTATAAATTAAATTAAATATAAAAAAGTCTCGTATCTCCACAACACTGATTATCGCTAGAGCGTACTATATTCTAGTGTGTCGGATGCAATATAATGTAAAATATAATCTAATCCGTTTTACTTCTATTCGTGATATCATATACTCACGATTTAATGATGATCCACCTTACGACATACTTCCTCTCTCACAAAGTATTGTGTTACTACCTAGAAACATGTTATTTTATTACAAACATTCATGTGATAATTATTAATAATTATGTAGCTTAAAAAAAAAAAAAAAAAAAAAAAAACAATTAAATAAACAAAATAAAAACTCACCAGATAATAAAATATCAGAAGTGTAAATTGAACAACTACACAGGTGCTTTGTAAATTTGACAGAACGACAGTTGTAAAAGTGACAGTGCTCGAGGGCTTAATCCAACCGGTTAGACGGATCTGGTGCATCTGAGTACCGTCTGTACGGGTTGCAAAGTGACAGTAAACTGCATTCAGCTTGCGCGGCAGTGGCACCCACTGGCTGCTCTACTGGTACTGGTACTGATACTGGTGGTATGGAATTGACTGAGTCGAGTGATATTCTATTGCGATTAAATTACGCGAGCAAGAAAGAAGAGCTCACTAAAAGGGGTAGCGCGCGCATTCTCAACATGGATTCACTACCACCAGAGAGCGAGTATCTGTTAAAAAAGCTCACCACCCCCAGCTGCGAGCTTCGTACACCCCAAGCTCTCACTCTGTAATGCAACTCTCGTTCACGATTCATACACGTTATTTCTCCCTTTTACGACTCCCATTCTTGTTCAAGCTTCACTCATACTTTCGTCGACGTATATCTATTTTATTTTTTTTTTAAATAAAATTCTGATTTTTTATAATTTTTGAAAAATATTTTTTTATCAACTTAAAATATCAAAATTTTTTTTAATTTATTGCTTTTTTATAGGCGTTTCTTTTGATCAATAGTCGACAGCAAAGTCAATGGAGCTGTGACGAGTCACCAGGGAGCTTAAAATGAAGTTACAAAAGAGTCGGTACTGAGTGATGATTAATGAGTTGAAAGAGAGGATTAACTGAATGATTCATAATATCTCAGGTGATTTTTTTATTCTTTCTTTAATAAATTTGTCACTTGAGAGAATTATAAAGAGCTGAGCTGTACTGAGGGAAAGCAGTAAAAAGTTTAAGAGCTTGGATATCAGGCGTCTCGATCCTCCGACAAAATATCCCCGTCAAAATACCCCAAAAAACCATATCCGCGGACAAAATATCCCCGATAAAATATCTCCTATGACAAAAAAAAAACTCGACGAGTTATCCTTCGAATTCGTTATAGTTTTCGCAAATTTAAATAAAAAAAAATTATTAAAGGGCACAATGATAAAAGGGTACAACACGATTACCCGCGTTTGTGTTGGTCTAATGTTGAATAAACACACACAAAATTTTGTTGATAAGGATAGGATAGTACATAGAGATATAATACTGCGTATATCAAGTTATATTTATTGAAACACTGTCAAAAATTTACGGTCGGGATGAAAAGTCATAAAAATTTTTTTTTTGGAGTATTTGACTAATAAAAAATTTTTTATATTTAAATTGTGTAAAATATTGAAAATACGAAAAAATTGTAAGAGAATTATTTGTAGGAAATTTTATTCTCTTTATAAATAATACTGATCAATTTCGTTATACTTTGCATCATTTAGCCAGAATTTTGATTTAATAGTCGTAAGAAAATATTTTTGGTAAACTTGTATAATGACGAAAAAAACATTATAAAAATTAAGAATCAAAATTCTGGGAAAAATATTGAAGATACAAAAAAATTACGACAATTATATTATGGAAAATTAAATTATAAAAAATGTCTTCATAAAAATTTCCGTATCTATTGTTTAGTTATATTATTAATCTAAAGTCAAAAATTCTTAAAAAAATTATTGCAAATTTAAATACAAATTTATTATTAATATTATTACTTATACTAAAACAACAAAATGATGTTAATACAAAATTAACATAGTAGTTGATGAAAGTAATAAATAATAAATAATAGAACCATTTAATAATAATTTGTTCTTTTTGCACGCGAGTACTCGGTACGGTGAGATCGCGGTGTAGCGGCGTGTAAAGAGAATGGAGACGAAGAGAAAACCGTTGACGGGGCCAGGGTATAGTCAAGGGAGGTTACAAGGGGTATGTACGATTGTAGGAGAGTCTAGGCAACGGAGCGCTTCCCCAATCGATACACGCAGTCGTAAACCCTCAACTTTTATACCTACTTTTAGTTTTTTCCTTATTACCCTCAAGTCCTCAGTTCAGAGTTGTGGGATGCGATTAGATCATATCTCAGTACAGGTGAAGCAATGCGAGCGATAACTCCGACTTTAATTATACCTGACACGAAATTAAAGGGTTCTAAAACGAAATATTATAAAGTATTACAGTAAAAACACCAGATAAATAAAAAAAACGGTTTATCCTTTTTTGCAAGCTGACATTTCCGGTTTTTTATTCACAAGTATACCTAATCCTTCAACAATCCCTTGTATATAAGTAAATATTTTTTTTACATTTTATTCCCATACATATTGTATATACACATGATGAATAGAAAATATACAAGTATACAGTAGAGACCAACTAAGCAAAAAGTTTTGATTTTAAATTAGAAGAAATTGTTTCATTGATAAATTCTTCTAATAAATTAACAAAAATACTAATTTTATTTTTTTAATTATTTTAATTTGTTAAATGTAATTTTTTTTTTAATTTTCTTACTTTAAATTTTTTTTACAGATTTTTTTTCTGTTCATTATTGATTATTGTTCATCAAAATTAAATTTTTTTTTTAACCAAGAAAGTTTTTTATTAACTAAACTTTAGCCAAAAGAATTTTTGTTTTTCTAAATATTTTTTTTTAGTCAAGAAAATAATTGGTTCTACAATAAAAAAATTTTTTTCTGTGTTTAAAATGAATTAAAGAATGAGAAATTTCTCAAAAAGTAAAAAAAGACTTTTTCATAAACCTTTAATTAATATAAAATAGTATAATGATTTTTAAGAAAAAAAAATAATTTTTTAGATACAAAAAATAAATTTGTGAACAAATCAATAATTTTTACTAAATGTTCTAAGATTTAAGATTGCAGTACCACTTTCCTACTTGAAAATAAAAATTTTAATTCAAGAAAAAAATTGATATTTCACAAAAGTTGATAACTTCCTTTAAATACATAACTTATTCCAAAAAATCATCAAAAAGCTAGACAAAAATTAACCATGAAAAATAAAAAAAATACATTTTTAATAGTATCGCGACACATAATAATTATAAAAACAATTTGCGGATAATTAGTTTACCGTTCAACGTCGGACAAATTAAGCATAAAAAAATGTAACAAAACCCCGATATCAGAACCGGAAATACGTGCGCTTGTATTTGACAAGCTTACAAGTGCTTAACTTGCAATAAATTAAATATACGTATGCATGCATTTATAACACATAACCGGTTTTTTGTTCTTTGATTCTCTCAATAGCCACATACACATTAGTTTCATTGAAAGCTCGGCATTACATCCTACTCAATCTCGATCCCAATCCGTTTCGTCTGCCACAACTCTGCTCTATCTCCGATGGCATCAGCCTTTTAATTCAGAATGCTTGTTACTTTTTTCAAGCATTTCATCCTGTTTTTTATAAATAAATTTCTGGATCTACGGACAGCGCAGAACCGGCTTAGCCCCAACAGCTCAGATCTATAGACACAGATATATATATTTTGTTTATTTTTACGGGTTTTTGTATTAACAGTTCGACGTTTTTATTAACCGATCAACACCGGACGTCACTTCCGGTTCCGGGCAAACTGACGGAAAGGCCGAGTGCACGGCCTTCGAACGTATGTTCGTCCTATACACACTATATATTTATATACAAACATAATCCGCAGACACAATATATATTTGTAGTTGTATTTTTATAATACTATGCAAAGAGAAGCCGCTTTATCTGTTATTTATAGTTTTTTTTTTGTTATATTTATATTGTGTGAATATAATATATGTACTCGCAAACTTTTATTTCATTGATGTATTTTTATGATTGTGGAAATCGAATGAATGCTGACACAATTTGACACAGAAACATTTATACAAAACATATATCATCGCATGAATGATCAGCAGTTTTGAATTATTATTCGTTAACATTTCATCAAAATAATTTTTTATTGTTATTAAACAACAAGCTTTTAAAATTATTTTTAAATGTGTCATATGAATAAATTTTTTAATTTAAACGAGCGAATTATTAATAACTTTCTGTTTAATTTATTTAAAATGTCAAGCTATTTATCACCGAATGTAGGCAGCAAACGGAAGGACATATACATTTGACTGGATATTGAAGATGTCTCGAAAATTTGTTTGTTATATACTCCACTTTTTGATGAATTTAATGGATCTAATTAATTAGGTCATTATTTAATTTAAAGTGTTTAAACTTTTGTGCTGGTAATTATTACACACATTATTTACATTTTAATACTGTATTTTTGATAATATAATAATTTTAAAAAGGATCGGCCAAAAAAATATGGCTCAAAACAATAAGGTTTTATTTTTATTTTTATATTAATAATGCGTTAGTAAAAAAATAGAACAATATTAAAAAATTTAGTCATTATTTTTCCCAATTAATTCTTTTTTTAAAAATAGTTTTTGAAACAGAAATTAAATTATTTCGAGTAAAAATAAAATTATTGTGAAAAAAGATTGGAAATTTAATTATCGTTAAATGTCAATTGAACTCTTGGCCAATTGAATTTATTTTGCGGTGATTACATATATGTTTAAGAGTACATATACATTAATCTTGTAGGCGTTGTGTGATAGTCTGGATCATGAACTTGACGCGCAGAGTCGTGTGACATTCACTAATAATTATAACATTCTTCTATGACGACAATGTTGTTATTTATAAATAAACGACAGTTGTTATTGTTATTATTAATAATATTAATATTATTATTATTATTATTTGTATATAATATATGTTATTTATAAGATCCGCCCGGAAATAAGTTGTAAATTATTTCGGATAACAAATAGAAAAAAAGAAGATATAGGGACATAAAGAATAGACGTTATTCTTAAGAAAATGGTTTTTGAGAAAAATAGGTGGGTTTTTCTGGGAACTAATTACAAAGAGCCTTAGAGGACCTGTAACTTCCGGAAGATACGGAAAAAAAAACATCTTGGGCGTCAATGGAAAATGAATGAAACGATATGGTATATATACATATACATAGAAGAAATCTTTTAAGACCTTTCTCATCGGGGATCCAACTTCCGGAATAGAAAAATATTTAGTAACGCATTAAAAGCTCATCCCGATTTTCCGTCTCAAGGTAATGCTTAAAAATAATCTTGGATATTTATATTTTTATTTGTGAAGATGTTACCTTTTCTTCACGCCATTTGTCATTCTTTTGACGCCATGTATCTAAAATTTTGACATTTATTGACAGAGCTCTTTAGCTTATTTGTGTATCGTTTATTTTTTTAATAATAATAATAATAATATGTTCAATATATAACTCGAAGAGTGTTTTTACTTGATAAAGAGATAGTTATTATTTTAGCCCAAAGATCCGATCTAATTTGAAGACTATTCAATTTTTATTATTATTTTTTTCACCACAACATTTTTCGGTATGAGATCTTATCACAGAAAAAAAGGTTCACTTGAGCCAAGAAAAGATTTTTCTTCCTAATTATTTTCTTGAGCAAAAAAAAAATTTTTTTTTGACACAAGAAATTTCATTTATTCTAACAAAATTAATTCTCTTGCTTTAAGAAATACGTATTTTGATCCAAGAAAATTTATTTAAGACAAGAAAATCTTTTTGTTTTGAGAAAATTCAGCCTCTTGCTCCAAAAAATTTAGTTCTTGATAGAAGTAAATTTTCTTGTCTTGAGAAAATTTCTCTCTTGCTCCAAAAAATTAAATATCTTGATAGAAGTAAATTTTCATTATTATTTTCATTGATTAACATGTCAAATGGGAAGATCAAATAATATTGAATCATTTTTTTTCATTCAATATATATAATTGCACTCTAAAATAATGTAAAATGGGTATCAAATATTCAATAGAAAAATTTTCTCAAAGTGAGAAAATTTTTATCTCAACTGAAGTAAGTGGTGCTGCTTCCCTAAAGTATCTAAAAATCTTGATCAAATATAAAAATTTATTGTATCAAGTATTTATGATAATTTGAATTAAGAAAAAATTGCTTCCACCAAGAATAAAATTTCAAAAAAAATTTTTACTTCGGCCAACACAACTTCGGTCTTCCTTCAGGCACCCGAAAATTTTCCTGAGGCAAGAATTTTGTTCTCCAGTCAAGGAATTTTTCTTTCTGTATACCAACCTCGGGTGAAAATACAATAATTAAAATTTTGATTTTTATGACAAATTTATTAGAATTATGTAAAGATGTAATTTTTTACTCAGTGAAACTTTTTTCGGTAACCGAAAAAATAATTCGGACAACCCAGACCAGGACTAAAATAATTTATCTTATTTGAGCTAAAATAATAACTATATCTTTATTAAATAATAATAATAATAATAATAATAATAATAATAATAATAATAATAATAATAATAATAATAATAATAATAATAATAATAATAATAATAATAATAATAATAATAATAATAATAATAATAATAATAATAATAATAATAATAATAAACAAAAAATTAACTTCTTTGCTTAATCTTAATTAAGTATTAATCGTAATTAGGTATTGAGTGCTCATACCAACAATAAAAGTGGTGAAAATAAATTTAATAAATAAAAATTTAATGTAAAATTTAATATTAGTCTAACATCAATTTGGATCGGGGATAATGGCTTTGAAATAATGAACTCTTTAATTAGTAAAAACACCGATCTTCGGAAAAAATAGTAAAAATAATAATAATAATTTAGTAACTTAAAAAAATCAGTCATAGAATAAAAAAAAAAATAGATCCATAATGAAGCACAACAAAAGCCAATTTTTTTCCAGTCGTCTTTATCTTGCCTTTCATCCCCTATTCATTCAAAATCGTTGAAATATAAAGTAGGAAAACAACAATATGTAATTCACAAAAAGTATGCTATCAATGAATCATTCATACAAACGAATCGATGTAAGTATGTGTATAAACCTGATTACTATAAAGTTATTTAAAATTGAATAAATTCGATTAATTAATTATAATTAATGTATCAATGTCACTCTAAAGATAGACAAAGAATTTTCCGTATATCACTACAAGTGACAAAAAATATGTCAAGCGTACATACACATATACATGCCATATGTAGTAGTAAAGATCCATAGATCCTTATATGTGAGTATAATACATGAAATTCAACGACCAAATTTAATTTACACAATGACAATGTCTATGAGACGTTAAAACGGTTTAGTTGATTATACGAAAGGTAAATGCTTACGTCCGGCATGAATAACTGAGGACGGAAGTAAAACTTACTGGATATGTATCAGCATCAGCGATTTCCGTTTCTCTATACATATAATTTAGTGATTCAATAACTTTTTTTATATCATATCATCAGTATCATATAAAATTCATTATTATTATTACATTTCATTCTAAGCAAATGGATATATCTATACATATACTTATAATAGACGAAATAATACAATGATAGTTTATTACATAATATTGGATGAATGAATTTCAATGACAATCAAAGAATGAAAGGAATAAATTTTGTGCTCGATAATATAATGATGAGCATTTGAGTTTGCGCGTTACACACTCACCGTCATAGACATAGACAACTACATATAATACACACTGTTATGTAGACTGTACACTGTACACCAAACCGTTTCAACGAGAATTTCTCTTCAATGGGGTTGCTCCAGCCATTCGCATCCACTGCAGGGGTAGCTCTTTCATTGAGCGACTCGGTTACTTCCGCTCGGCGTTCCGTTCATGCTGGCAACTCCGCTAACCTACCCCCTTCCCTCTACTCCCTACACCCTCGTTCTTTCCATGTACGCTCTATAACAGGATCTCTCATTTCCTCATTCGTCTCTTTTTCTATTACTCATCCGCCGTTCATACTCTCTACTATCTAATCCCGTACACTATTTTATTTTCTATATTTCATTTTATTATTGGCTTTTTATTAAAATTTTTTTCCTAGTAATTATAAAATAATTACACGGAAAATAAACAAGGTAATTATTGTATTAATTACTGTTATTGAAAAATTATAAATGATATGCAAATTATGTAAATTATTTATTAACCTGATGATTGTATTTTAACGTATTAAGTTGGTTAAATTTTAAAAATTTAAAAGGACCATTTGTAAAACAAAAAAACAATTAATTTTTTTAAGAAACTTTTCTGAAAATCCAAATATGTGCGAAATTTCAAGTTCAAAATTTTAATAAAAATTTTCTACTTCATGTAACTGACTTCAAAAATTTTTATAATTATTTAAAAAGTATCATAAGTTATTTTGAAGCAAGAAGAAATTTTTATGGCTCAAAAAAATTTTACTTAATTCAAAATAAATTCCTTTTTTCTAATTAATTTTTTTGAATCAAGAATTTTTTTTTGTGTTTTAAATTTTAGATTTATTCAAACGTTGATTACTCAAGAAGTTCTTAATTAAGCAATCTATCGGGAATTCGTTCCAGACACTTTCAATAAGATATTTATCATATTAAGCGAGATGATTCAAATTTAGCGTGATAATAATTTGGTCTGCATACTTTTTTTATCAGAATAAAAATATATTTAAATTGTAAATTCTGCACAGAAAAAGAAACATTTTCAATAAAAATAAAAAATGTAATTATGTTACACTAAACAAAATAATATTTTGTAATTTTGAAAAAATTTCTTCGGGCTTGAAGCTTTGATTTTACTAAAAATTTTTTTTGGCTCAAGAAAATATTACTTTTTTATGAGTCATATTATACAAAAATACTGATAAAATTATGTTTTTTATTCTTAAACAATTTTTTTATCAAGATATTAATAATTTAACGAAGGAAAATTTTTATAAAATAACGACAATCCGATCTTTTTATTAACGAGTTATTGATATCCTATAAAAAGTTGTAAAAACTTAATGATTTCTTGACAAATTGCAAGATATTATTTTTTCTTCGTCCTCGTTAAAAAATTGTCTTAAATATCCAAAGGAATCAACTGCGAAAATAAAAATTAAATTCCCGTCCTTGAATTATCAAAACTAATGAATATAACAGGATAAAAATAAAATGTAAATAAAAAATGGAAGAATATAATATTTATGATGGAGTATAATTGTTTATGTTATTTATAGTTTCATATACAAGTTCAACAAAGTTTCCCAGTAGGTCGGTGTATACGTGACATAATTTCATCCTAATATAGAGATAAATATATTGAGAGGGAGAGCGAGAGTGAGAGTGAGAGCAGGGAGTAGTAATAGAGAAGAAAAGAGAAGATATATACAGGTTGATTTGACTGGTGGGTTAGTTGGCTCAGATACCAGGGGGATGATAGGAACCAGGTCGCAATGGTGACCCAGTTCAGGTGATGACGCGCGAGTGCAGAGAGAGAACCCGGCCATTCACCTAATACAGATAAACGGGTGGCGGGTAGTGCACATAGTCGTACCAGGATCGGGGGGTGCAACACGTTTAAACTGGGTCATCGTCGAGGCTAAAGTTAAATAAGGTCTCTCTCAATGTTTCATCCCTCTCATATTGTCATTTTCTGCGGATTTCCAATGAAAGCTTCTCAAGGTTTTCTATATTAAATTATAATACGTGGCTACGATTTAAACACTTGCTCGATTCATGTTTTTATTCAATTTTAATGCTCTCGATGTTAATGAAGTGTATGAAAAATTAATTATAATTACGATACAAATATTCGTCAGAAATAAATTTTAACTTGGTATTTTTTAGAATTGACCTTGAATTAATCAACAACAGAGGAAAAAAATTGTAGGAAAAATTACAATTGTAACATTTATCATTTATCATCTTATATTTTAAAATTTATGATGCTACATCGTAAAATTTATTTTTGTTGTTCATTAAATTAATCGTTTGTCAGAATTATGATGTTCACACACTGAAAAAAAAAAAAAATTAACTTGATTCGAGAGGAAAATTTTTGAACCAAGAAAATAATTTTGAAGAGAGTAATTGTCTTGAAGCAACACGAAAAATTCTTGAATCAAGTAAAATTTACTTAAACCAAGTAAAAATTTCTTAGATTAAGAATTTTTTTACTCAAATCAAGAAGATGAAGTTCTCCAAAATTATGTACTTGATTCAAGAACATTTTTTTTTTCCATGCAGCATAAAAATTCATGAGCAAATAGTGATTTTTAAATATAAAATTATAAAAGTTAAGATATTGAAAGAATAATCCTGGTTTACGATATTATTATTTTTCATGTAATTAATATTGAGTAATTTCTTCAAAATATTCCGAAATATTGAAAAGCTTTCAAAGATCAATTCTTCATGTCTTCTACACTGAAAAAAAAAAAGTAGCTTGATTAAAGAGAAAAAAAAACTCGAAAAATCCAAAAGTGCACGCCTCATAACGCTCATTTAATTTTTAAGAAAAAGTAAGACGTATTACTGATTCATGTATATTATATTAGACAGTTTAAAGTATTGTCCTTTAATTTTAGATTCAGATTTAAATATTTCACGTAATTTTAATAAAATAATGATTGTTATATTAAAAATAAAAAATTATAAATCTCGAACAATTTATTGATCTACTAAATAATAAATTAAACAGAAAAAAAATTCCTAAAATAACTTTAAACTGTCTATATTTCTTAAATTCCCGTTGAATATTTCGCTCTTCTGCTTCACGGAATTATTTACCAGCAAAACGTCCAAATTCAATGCATAATTTCCTAGCATCAGCTTCTCCGACAATTCTCAAATTTCTCAAGTACTAACCCTCATAACTACAATTAAACATCAATTATCCACATTGTTTACTTAAGTAATGCCTATTTAATAAAACAACAATAAAAAATAATTATTTGTTTTGTCTTAAATAATTTTTTCATCCTTCCGCTTCCTGTATTCCCACAAAGTTCTCACAGAATCGGCGATGCAGGAAGTAGCTGTTCTTTTCCGCTTGGACGATTTCGTGGGAACATTGAATTAACGCAAGACAATCGCATAGTTGTAGTTATAGTTATTCATAATAAATAATAACCCTGATTCTTCAATTGTTGATAATTTATCATTAATATTTATTACACATTGTCGTATAATATGAAACATACATAAATATACTTGGTACTTCGTACTATAATGATGTACGTCGTATCTGTGCTGTTTCCGACAGATGTAACACAGTCATTTTATTATTTCTTTTGAATTTCCGTTTTAAGTGACATACGAAGCTGCACTTCCGTTCGTTCCAAGTCTCCAGCATACATAAAAGCACTTCTATTCCATAAAGTAAGAAATGGAAGTAAAGGGAAATGACTACATATACTTGTGCCTTTATTTCCGTTCTGTCTTGACGGTTTTGCACGCGGTCTATCACTGTAGATCCGACTCGTGTGGACGACCAACAAATAAAAGTAAGACACTAATACTAAAGGTGGGAGAAAAGACGGAAACGCCAGTCCGGAACTAAAACGCTCGAGTAAAGTACTAAGGGACTTAGACCGTATAGTACTGCTTAAAAAAAGGGGATGGGGACTATCAATGGGACGTTCAACAAAAGAATCCTCGATCTTTACTACACGTATCGCCAAGGATTGTATTATGATGAACGGTAAGTGAAGTATATATATATGTATGTAAGATACGGACCGAAAGTCACATTTCCGGATTTTAACGGCCCACATGTCCCTTTATTTACCTTCGTTTTAGACCCTTAGCTTCGGGACATCCTCTATCCTCTTTTCAGTTCTGACTTTCTTTTGTGGAAATTGAGCTTTCTTTTGTTGGGATTTTTCTTCACTAAATCAAAGTTTTTCGGTTTGACTAGTTCTGGAGAAGAAGAAATAAGTGTGGAGATAGAAAGTTGATAGAGACGATAGAATTCTCGGGAAATATAGATCGGAAAACTTTAACTGATGAACAAATGAAGCCAGAATAAACAGGTCGTTGAAGGGAAGAGATAGTCCCAGATAGAGAGACTGTTATGTAATATACAGAATTGGAAAATAATGGATGAAATATTGGGATTTTGTTGGTTTATTTTGTTGATAATAGAACTCATGTATGATGACAATATATTATATTATAAATCGGACTTATAAGAAGATAGTTAACCGAATAATTGATTTTTTTGAATTAAAAATTTGGTAAAGATTAAAAATGATACTAAAATTATAGCAGGGATCTGAAAATTTTCGGGGTTTTTTTTAAAAATAAATTATTCTTAAGAAATTTTATTAATAATTTTTTTAATTTTTATGAATCAAATTTTTTCATCGTTATAATTAATTTGTAAAAAAAAAAAAAAAATGTTAAAGGCCTGTTTTTCAATCCGAGATTTTTATTCAGGATATAATTATTATTGCCAGTATATCTACAAACATAAAATATATAGATATATATTGGCATCGGATAAAATTTTATCTCGGATTGAAAAACTGGCCCTAAAACTTAATAAATATTTGCTATTTTTATTAAGACTGAAAGCGCGGGTACTTAAAAAATTTTTTTTTTAGATTTTCTTTAGAAATAAATTATTAATAAGAAAACATTTTTTAAAAATTGAATTGCACAAATTCCAAATTCCATCGGGTGCCCTGTACCTTTTATTCATGTGACTATTCTAGCTAATATTTATTGTAGCTTTCGATGTGCATTCACTACATTCCCGTAGCTATCTTCCAAAAGTGAATAATAATTGACATGAAGAAAAAAATATTTAAATCGGTTGACCTTGAAGGCCATCCCTGTAATTTCCTGTTTCTCTTAAGATTCTATCAAATTTTATATCTGTAGGAACTGAAGAATATGAATTTTTTGACAATTATCACTCCCGCACTCCTATGTTTGGAAAGAATTTCGTAAGATCCTATTCGAGAAGATTTCTACATTATGAATAACAGGTTTCAACAAAACTTCGAGTCCATAGAAACTATTGTTTGAAAATGGGAGATTTTCATTGTTAACGCCCCCGCCAATCCCTTTTAGGGTTAAAATTCGAGAAAATTCATTTTTAGCTGCTTGACATTATCCACCAAAATTCCTACTAAATTTGGAGTCTATAGAAGTTACAGTTTGGAAATGAAAATTTTTTATTTTAACACCTACTCCCGCAATCCCTATCGGAAGTAGAATTTTTTGAAATCCGTTTTAAGATGATCTCCTCATGACAAATAAAAGATTCCTACCAAATTTACAGCTTTTAGAAGCTATATTTTGGAAATTAAGATTTTTTTATTGTTAACCCACCCCCGCAATCTATATTTTGAAATTAAGATTTTTTATTGTTAACACTCACCCCCGCGATTCTTATTAGGAGTGGTTCATCGTAAAATCTGCTTAGATTATTTCTACATCACATATAGAAGATTTCTACCAAATTTGGAGTCTATAAGAGCTATTACAAAAGGGAACTTTTCATTGTTAACGCCCCCGCAATCCCTTTTGGAGTTAGAATTCGAGAAAATCCATTCTCAGCTGAACTGGACATTATACCCGGAGATTTCTACCAAATTTGGAGTCTGTAGAAGTTACAGTTTGAAAATTAAAATTTTAGATTTTAACATCCACTCCCGCAATCCCTATCGGAAGTAGACTTTATTGAAATCCATTTTGAGATGATCTCTACATGAGAAATAAAAGATTCCTACCAAATTTAGAGTTTTTAGAAGCTATATTTTGGAAATTAAGATTTTTTATTGTTAACACCCACTCCCACGATCATTATTGGAGTTGATTCGTTGTAAAATACATTCTTACATCATTTATATATCATATATAGAAGACGTCTACTAAATTTGGAGTTTATAGGAGCTATAGCTTGGAAATTAAAAATCTTAATTGTTAACACCCACCCCCGCAAACTCCTGTAAGGTGAGCTATCTTAAAATTCGTTCGTATATTATTTCTACATCTCTTACAGAAAATTCCTACCCAATTGGAGTCTATAGGAGCTATAGCTTGAAAATTAAAAATTTTCATTGTTAATACCCAGCCCCGCAACCCCCTGTGGGGTGGGATATTGTCAAATTTGTTTATAAATTATTTTTACATCACTTACAGAAAATTCCTACAAAATTTAAAGTCTGTAGGAGCTATAGCTTGAAAATTAAAAATTTTCATTGTTAGTACCCACCCCGCAACCCTCTCTGGGATGAGATATTTGTTTATAGATTATTTCTACATCTCTTACAGAAGATTCCTACCAAATTTGGAGTCGATAGAAGCTATAATTTAAAAACGGGAATTTTTCATTGTTAACACCCCCGCAACCACCCTTGTGGGTGGAATTTTGTAAAATCCGTTCTTAGCTGACCTCTACTCGGCGAAAGGAATATTCCTACCAAATTTCAAGTCTCTAGGTCTTATAGTTCCAGAGATATCGTGATGAGTGACTATATCTATAGAAAGTCTCCTATATATATATATAGATTTTTTTTTAAAATTTTGTTGAACTTAAGAAGTAATAACTTAGATAAAATTTTTCATTTTCTTCATAAATGAATAACAACTTCATAAAAATAAATAATTATTTACGACTATTCATTTTATGTGACCATAACGTTTTGATAGAATCATAAAATAAAGAGACGTTCATAAAATAATCCACATGAAAGCATTATTAAATTTTAATAACTGATAGCGATAGTAAATACACTACATAGATATATTTTAATGATACTGAAATTAGCACAGTATTTTAATTTTTTATCAAAAAAATTATTATGAAAAAAATTTCCTATTTATAAATTTTTAAAAAACTTTTAAATGAAAATTTTTTAAAATATTGTTTCGGTACGAATTGATAAATAAAATAAAAATCTGACTAGAAATTTCTTCTTTAAATAATTTATCTGCGAAAAAAAAATCCTAAATCTTATCAAATGTCTGCTAATTTTATATTAAGCATAATATATTTGAATAATAAATCATAAATTTATAATGCAATTGATTATATTTTCAATCTTGAGCTTTCCAGGTCGCCGGGGAAAATTCATTCATGCTCTTAACGAGGAAATTTATGCAGGTCGAGGCTAAACGTATAGGTCATCAGGTCGGCTCCTTTCGCGTTATAAATCTCAGCACTTACACTGTGTATAACATGAACGTGTAATATTATATCACATGACAGGAGAAGACAGACGAAGTACGGTTTGCGAACACTAGACCTCGTATCCTTTCACAAGACTACGGTTCATCATATGAGCTGTTTCCATGGAGCAATTCGTGAAATATTAAAATACTGACCGAAAAAAAATAAATTAATTTAATTTACTTTGTTTTATAAATATATGGCATAAGCTATGTACAAAAACAAGGGATGAAATCTCGAGACCGAGGTCGCGCTGCAACAGGAAAACTTAAAATCAGGTCAGCTATGACGTCACTCGTTGTTATAAAGCTGACGGTGCGTTCATTCAACCCCCGGGACAAACTAGGTCACTCAGCTTACCCCATTGACCAATCTCGGCAACTACCACCTCTTCTTGTCTCTTCTCTCCCTCGGCGATGCTTCATCCTTGAATTTATACTCACAAACACAAATACATTTGATTTTATCTAATTTTTCGTGGATTAGTGCAATAATAACAATTTAATTATTTATTTTGCTTGATTTATAAATTTTTAAAGAAACATGAGAATTTTTATTATTATTTTTATAATACACGGAGAAGAAATTTCTTTTTTTTTAATTTTAAACAATTTTATTTTTTTGCTGAAGAAATAAAAATTTTTCTCATAAACTTTCTTGTTGAAAAAGTTTTTTTTTTGATTTGGAAAAAAATAATTTTATGTTGTTAACTTGAGAATTTTCATGCAAAATTATTTTTTCCCAAATCTGGAAAACTTTTTTTCAAAAACAAAATTACTGTGAGAAAAATTTTCATTTCTTCGGCTGAGAAATAAAGTTGTTTCAAATTTTTAACAAATTAATTTCCTAAAACATTTTTTTTTCACAGTGTACTCTATGATAAGTTGATAGTACGAAAATTTCTAGAATTGATAAAATAAAAAGTTAATTTAGAAAAATTTAATAATTTCATATCTAAAAAATATTCATAAGTTTAAAGGAATTTTCTTACGTAAATTTATTAAAATGAATTAAATGTTTTTCTCACTCTCTTCACCTTTTAATTCTTTTTTTTTCGACCTTATATTCCAATCCGTTGTACGTCAGATAAGAAAAACTTATGACGCATACTTGATATTTAGATTTTAATAAAGACAATTATTACCCTTTTAAAGCTTTTAATGAATAATAAAAATGGATAATTTCGCATGATATTGTTGAGTTTATTTTTAGGTCAAAAAAGTAATTAATCTGATAAAAAAAAAAACTATAAATATATGTTACAATTTAATTGCTAGTTTATAATCCAACTATCCACTCTTTTTTTTAGGTCACAATTTTTTATAAATATTCAGTCCCTCGAAATTTATGAACGTAAATCAAGTTCATTTCCGAAGAAAAACAAGATAAATATGAAAAAAAATTCATCTATCAACAAAATTTTGTGATTTATCTCTAGCGTTTTTATTTTATTTATTTGCTGACATTTTGACGTTTTAAAAATTTTACAATTTTATTTCAAAACAAATTTTCTTTAATTTTAATAATTTTTTAGTATTATTTATTACAAAATAGCAAATTAAATTATTAATCTAAAAGACATACCATGCAAAACAAATTTTATCAATAAATTTTCAATTGATTAACTCAAATTTTCAATGGATTTAAGTTGGTTACCATGTCAATAAATAAAGCTAAGTACACTTTTTCAAGTTTATGATAATGTGTCTGTGAAGAGTATTTGTTAACATTCAAATCATCGACGACATCATCTTCTGCATGAGCCTTGATATTTATTAACGCAGTATGATTTTCCTCAAATTTACTCCATTTATTTTTGACAACATCAATCATAATTTCCAGCCATTCTCAATTCACAGAGTAATGATGTTTGCTGATAAAATTTGAATTTATTTCAAGAATTGATTTAGCAAGTTCCTTTTGGTGTTCCAGCAAAGCCAAGTGACTCATTGTGATTATTCGCAATAAATCTCTCCTTATAAATAATTTTCTCTGAAGAGAAATTGATTTATAAACTCGATTTTAATTATTTCACAGTAAATGATACTTCAGAGCTCGAAGTTAGTTTAATGTTGATAAAACAAACAAGTGAAGTAATTGGTAACTATTTTTTGTTTTAAGATTAAAAAAAGAAAGACGCACCGATTTAAAAACAAATTGCTATTTAATATTAATTCTACAATAATATAATTACTGTTTTACAAATCAAATATACGAATTATTAAAAAAAAGCCAATTTTTTAATTATAACGATTCATAAAATAATTACGCTTACATTATTCAAAAAATATATGTATATCACTTTTATATACAAATAAAAATGCTTATCAATAAATTTAACCTTTTTTTTACATTAATTTATCAAAATATACAAATCATTGGAATTTACATAAAAGAAAAAAATTAATAATAAATTATTTACTTTTTATTAGTAAATAATTGGATATGTAAAATAAATTCGATAAAATTGCAAAAAATACCAATAATGATAATAAATAAAATGCACGATTATTTAAAAATAAAAAAAATTAACGTTTTAAGAAAAACTCCTCAGGTACAAGTACAGTAAAATTGATGGAGAAAATAAAAATAAAATATTTATTTAAATAAATTCACTGTAATAAATTCCTCAGAAGTTTGATCACTAAATTTTACATTAATAAAAAATAATAATCATCATAATAATATCTATTATTATAAAAATCGTTTTGTTATTTATTCTTATTTATATTTTTTTTTTCATCTGTCTTAATTCGGTAATCGTATGAGTCGTGATAAAAAAGTTCGATTATTCTTCTGCCTCCAGATAAATTTCAATTTTTTTTCAGTTATTAAAATTTATATTACAAATAAATAAGTAATAAAAAAAAAAAAACTACTAATGATGATGACCAGTGGTCAGTAATGCAGGTAAAAATGATCCAATGACCAACGCCAATATTTCTTTAAACTTCAAACCTGATGTACTAATTGGTGCGCCTTCAACGACTGGTAAATGAGAGTATGAATTACTATTTCTGGTCATTAATTCTGGCAAAACGTGGACAGTTGCGACATATAAAAATGTACCAGCACTAAATAACATCGCCAAGCCTGTGGCATTAACATTGCTCAATGTTTCTCTACCCTCCTGAAAATTTATTTTAATTATAAATTAAATTATTTTATTTATTGTCGTTATTACATTTAATTATGCAAGCCGCTTACGACTTCTCTGTTTAAGAACTTTAAATCACTGTCAAAGACTTTGTGACGTGCAATTATTTTTACTAAGTAATCTCTTATTTATATAAGTATCATATGGACAAAAATGACAGCTTTAATGTATTAATATTTATATCAATTAGTAATATGGATCAATATCTGGTAAAATAATTAAAAGTAGCGTAAAACGTGGATTGTGAATTTTAAATTGCAAATTTTAGAGTTCAATGAAATAAGTTTTATTTAATTAATTGTAATACGTTAAGTGTAATATGAGAGTAAATATTTAATTTTAAAATCGCTAAAAATTATGACGATGCTTTCAATTCAACTGTAAAATATGATGATTATATTCAAAATATTGTTTACAATATATTCTAGCGGTATCAATAATATTATTTGATAAAAAATTAGTCGGTACAAATTTACGTTGAGACAATAATTTGTTATACTCTAAAAAATTATAATATAAAATAAATAATAAAATGTGCCAATTTTAAATTAAATATTTTAATTTAATAAAGCAATATCGAGTCAATAAATTTTTATCAATTTATTTTATGTGATTAATTTAAAAATTATTCAATTTTTTTCAACACGAAAAATAGTTTTAATTTTTCCGAAAAAATTTTAAATAAAAAAAAATTTCAAAAATTATTTTTGATAAGTAAATTTTTATATCGTAATATTTTTAATTCTGTGTTATTATAATTAGATCAAATTTATTTTAATACGCATATCGCGTTCCAGATGCCATAAAAAATTTTTTTCGAAATTGATGTAGTTTTGTCTAAAATGTGTAGAAATGCAAAAAAAAAATTTTATACGCCCTAGTCCAAAAAATTTTTTTTTGCATTTTTGCACATTTCATGAAAAACTACGTTGGTATAAAAAAATTTTTTTATACGGGAATTAATGTATTTTTGTATGAAATGTACAGAAATGTAAAAAAAAAATTTTTTTCATACTAAAAATTTTTTTTGGACTTAGAAAAAAAAATAGAATTTTTATTATACGCCCTTACGGCATCTGTAACGCGATATATCCACCAATAATAAAAAAATAAATTAAATAATTACCTTTCCAATTCCAAAATATGTAACAAGTGCTAAACATGGAGCAGATAAAGAAAATACTAATAAATGCCGTCCTATTTTTTTTCTATCTACACCTTCATGAAGAAGAAAAGATACTAATCCAAATGCTGCTGGTGCCTGGAAATAAATTTAAAGCCAACAATAAAAACAATTACTTATTTATTAAATTGTAAGAAATACATACCTTGTGCAGCATAATAGCGAGAAAAACTATAACTTCAACATCAGCCTGTGATGTAGTTGCAGCAGCACCCAAAGCAACACCATCAGCTGCTGCATGTACAACCAAACCTATAGTAGCAGTAACACTTTTTTCTTTACCACCACTGCGTCTCGTTGAGCACTGATCAACCAGCAGCATGAACACAAAACCTAACACCAAACTTACTCCTATCATACCGTGGAGATCAGCTGAAACATCAACAGATGCATCTAAGTAAACAAACAAAGTAAGTTTGTTAAAATAAATTTATTTAAAATATTTATATAAGATGTGAAAGCTGAGCTAAATTTACCATGACCAGTTGCTGGAGTATGAGCATCAACACTACCTGCACCGCTGAATAATGCACGAATTCCCTCGGGAATAATGACAGCTAGCGCTGTTCCGACTAGTAGGCCAGCTCCTAATACTGATACAAGCTGCAACTTATCCTGCGAAATGAATTATTTAGATTATTAATTTATAATTAAACAGTAGTATAATTAAATAATAATTTATATAATTCAATACCTCAGACAAGTTCATAACAAGTGGCAAGGATCCAGCAACATATGATCCCACTAACATAACCACAGCAAGTATCCAGAGTACCAGTGTTTGATCCATTATTATTAAAAATACGTAAACCTTGGTTTTTTTATAAATTATTATTTTTGCAGTACCTTATGGAGCTTTGTTGACAATAATATTGAGAAAGGTTTACCTGCCGCACTAAATATTGCGGCAAACTATGTTAAACTTATCTTCCGCATGTTAACTTTCTAAAAAACATTTTTGTTTAACCGGAGTCGACGTAGACAGTTTTCATCCGTCAAGCGGTGAGAGGTGATATTGGGTCGTTTAGAGCGGCTGCTGACTAGTTCTTTAATCTAAACACCGACAACAAACACTTGTGCACATCTGGACGATCTATATGTGTTGATAATTTTTTGTAGATAAGAAAAATATGGATGTAAATATAAATATGTGTTGTATGTTGTTAAAAAATAATTACTGTCAGCTGAAGCTAGTTCCTATTTCCGCCGAAAGGCGCTTAATCTATGTTTAAATAATGTTCCACTCAGCTGATAAGAATATAGTTTAATGTTTGCATAAATAAAAAAACTGTCAACATAAAGTATTTACTTTCATAAAAATTAGATGTAAATTAATTTAGCAGATAAGTGTTTTATGGTGAATAATAAATTTAATTTTTTAACTTTTTTCTTAGAAAAAATATTTTAACTACATTTAAGTTAGATGTCACTTTACAATTTTTGAATTTTATTTAATAAGAAAATTTGATCCAAAAATTTATTTTTAAAAAATTGCATTTTTAATTGTTTAAAATTTCTACATGTCAATTTTTTTTGCCATAATTTATTTGTTATAAAATTTTTAAAATTATTAAAAATATGCTATATTAATTTTCATATTTTACAATTAGTAAAATTTAATAAGAATTAATTTAGTAAACGTTTGATAATTTTTGAAACAAATAAATTATGGCAAAAATAAATGACGTAAAAATTTTTAAAATTAAATTTTTTAGAAATAATTTATTTGTTAAATAAAATTAAAAAATAGTCAAGTGATTACCAACTTTGTCATAAAACATTAATAATGTTAAAACTCTCCAGTTGGAAATATTAATGAAATAAAACTATTCTAGTTTTCAAACTTTAAAAGATAAAGATAATGTTTTATAAAGATCTACATCGCAATAAAAACTTCAAATTATACCTATTATTTCAACGCAGTGTCGTGTTTAATTAATTTTTAAAATTTATAATTGCTCAAGACAAATAAGCATTCTAAATTTACTCATTAAAGAATCTTCCATAAAAAGTACAACTAAAAAACCGACTGTTTAATCAGCAATTGAAAATCTCTTAACTTTTTAAAAATAAACTTAATTTTTTTTTTACTTCATGTCGGTAATTAATTATCATGATTTCATGCTAAGAAAATAATTTATGGAGGAAAAAAAAAATTCATTAATTTAAAACAAAATTAATCAAAATCAGACATTCTTTAAATAATACATGTAATATGTTTGCTTAAAATTACAATTGAATTCACATGAATTTTTCAAAGCTAATAAAATTATATTGATAATTGACTGTTTAAATAAAATTTAAATTATCAATGACCTAAAAATTAGTGAAGGATTTTTTACTAGGACATAAAAAAAAATGTTATAATTAATAAAATTTATTTACTTTTTCACGTTTAATAATAAAAGTTGTCCTTCTTAATGATAAATATCCTTATGTTATAATTATATAATTAAGAATAATAATAAGAAAGTAAACTTATAAATTGTACTAATAGTGAATTTTGCAAACCATGACATGTTATTAAATTTAAAACTACGAAATTTTTTTTTATCTGCTTTTTTTTTTGTTATTATTGCCAATTTATTATATTAAATGCAAAATAACATTATTTAATTATATAAATATAGTAATCTAAAAATTAAAAAATCAAAGGCGCCAAATACATCAAAATATAAATCAGGTATTATCAATCAATAATTACTATCAATACAATAGGCCATTCAATAATAATGTACTTGGAATTAAAGCTTACATATTAAAGTTTGTGATCAAGAAGATAATTATTATTATTAATTTAAGATTCATTAATTGAATTTGTTTTGTTTGTTTCTTTTTTTTTATCATTTCCAAAATATACTGTATTCAATATTTAACTTTACTTATAAATATATACAGTCATTGTGTGTGTGGACGAGTACACTTACTAAATTATGCCTATGTGATGAGACATAAAATTGAGCAGTACATGTACTGTCTACCTCGTATATTAATTAAAAAAATTAACCATGTTAATTATCATTCAACGTTAAATCGTTTATCATTTCTTTCATATTCATATTCATATATAATTATCTCACCAAACAAATGTCTGATTCATTAATAATTATTAAAATTATTTTAATTCCTAACTCTAGTGCTTCCGGTGTTCTATCATTACAATTGGTATCAATTTTAACTCAATGCATAGTTTTAAACCAACACATTCTTTTTATTTTATTTATTTATCCTGTTGATTTTTGTTTTTATTTAAATAATAATAATTATTATTTCTTATTGTTGCAGGCGCCACTTTATATCGTATTATAAATATGTACAAGATATTTAAATGATTAATTATTATTAATTATTGATTACGATATAATTAATATTAGTTGTGGGTTTTGTAAACATTACTTAATAAAGGAGATCTGTTAATTTTTTTAAAGGGGGCTAATCGGCGTACACAATAAATTGTTGATTATCAACATCAGCAACTTCCACCTGAACGAACTGAGGTTGTTGCAGTTGTTGCAATTGTGATACTTGTCGGCCCATGGCATTTCTCGATCTGAAATAAAAATAACAATATAAATAATAAGTAAATTATTTTTTTTTTTCAAAATTTATTTTACTGAATATATTAATATTTAGTAATTATATTTATTTATTTACTAGCTGTTACTCGCCTGCTCCGCTAGGCGCTTTATAGAATTGCATTTTTAGATCTAGATTTGAAATTTAATTATAGAGTATTGTTTTGACTTGCACAGATTCCCAATTCTATCGAATTGGCATCCACCTTTTATCCATGTAATTATTCTAGCTAATATTAATTGTAACTTTCAATGTGCAATCATTATAACATTCCCGTGTCTTTCTTACAAAAATGAATAATAATTGATATGAAAAAGAAAATTTTTAATGAGCATTGAAAGTTTCAGTTAAAGAAATTGCAGGTCTCATAAGTGAAGAAATCTGCCTAGTATATAAACATAACCAATAGAATAAAAAAATTTATTTTAAACAAATAACAATCGAATAGAATAAATATAGTTACAATAAAAATTCATTATTTCTAAGTCAAAAAAAATATAGATTCCGAATAAGTAATCGCCACTGTATCATGTACTAAAACCTTCTCCGAAACACGCTGCATCTTACGGTATAAGTACACAGAAAAAAAGATTCACTTGAGCCAAGAAAATATTTTTCTTCCTAATTATTTACTTGGGCGAAAAAAAAAAATTTGTTTTGACACAATAAATTTCACTTATTCCAAAAAATCAATTCCCATGCTTCAAGAAATACGTATTTTGATCCAAGTCAATTTATTTAAGTCAAGAAAATTTTCTTGTTTTGAGAAAATTCAGCCCCTTGCTCCAAAAAAATTAGTTCTTGATAGAAGTAAATTTTCTTGTCTTGAGAAAATTTTTCTCTTGCTCCAAAAAATTAAATATCTCGATAGTAAATTTTCATTAATATTTCTATTGACTAACATGTCAAATAGGAAGATCAAATAATATTGAATCATTTTTTTTTTCATTCAATATGTATAATTGCGCGCTAAAATAATCTAAAATGGGTATCAAATATTCAAGAGAAAAATTTTCTCAAGATGAGAAAATTTTTTTCTCAGCTGAAGTAGGTGGCGCGGCTTTCCTAAAGTATCTAAAAATCTTGATCAAATATAAAAATTTATTGTATCAAGTATTTATGATAATTTGAATTAAGAAAAAATTACTTCCATCAAGAATAGAATTTCAAGAAAAATTTTTACCTCGGCCAAAACAACTTCGGTCTTCCTTCGGGCAACCGAAAATTTACTTGAGCCAAGAATTTTGTTCTCCAGTCAAGAAATTTTTCTTTCTGTGTATTATTCTGACCGGCTCAGTAGTTTTCGCAGTATAATCGGACAAAAAAACCGGCTCTCCATTTATTATATTTTAAACGCCAAACGGCTTTGTACACATTGGTATTACAGAAATTATGAGAGAAATTAAATGTGAACAGTATTAATAAAAAAGAAGAATGGACAGAAAATAGACTATTATACATGAGAAAATTTTGCAGCACTATGAGTTACAAGGTTTCTTTTAATTTTACTAGGAATGATTTATAGGAACCTTCGAAAAATTTACGTCAGTGTGATATCTATTAACAAGAGCTGATATTCTGTTTCTTGGACTATATTAATATTTAGTAAAATAATTATGATACTGAAATTAGCAAACATTTTACACTTTTTAGGTTTATTTAATAAATAAATTAGTATTGAAAATGAATTATAAAAAATTTGCATTCATATTTTCTTACACTTATTAAATTTTATTTTTTTTTGTTAGTTTATTAGAAAAAAAAATTCTAAAAATTCTAAAATATTTTTAAATTTTAGTATCATAAAAAATAAATAATTAAAAAAAAAAACTTACTTCGCTTTAGCGTGTGTCAATATATGGGACTTTAAATTGGTCGATTGAGCGAATTTTTTACTGCATCCATCAAACGGACATACATAAGGTCTATCGCCGGTATGAATTCTTACGTGAGTTCTTAAATTGAAATCAAGACTGAATCGTTTACCGCAGCCCTCGAAGGTGCACTGGAAAGGCTTTTCTCCAGTGTGAACAAGCTGATGCCTCTTTAATTTTGAGCTCTCGACAAAGGCTTTGCCACACTCGGCGCACACGTGAACACGTGGACCGTGAGTATGTAAGTGTTTACGCATAGCGCTATTATCACGAAACATTTTGGTACATCCTTTGTGCGGACAGGCGATGGTACGTTCGACACCATCGATAGCTGGAGGCTTGCGTACTTTTAATTTGTGTCCAGGTCGTGCGAAGTCAGACAACTGTTTCGGGTCGGACATATCCAGTCCAACGGTTATTCCATCGGAGACTGAACTCCCTGAGTGGTTGAACTTCGTGTTGCTCTTTCCTGTCATGTACTCGGAGTAATCTGGATCAGGCTCCGGGTTTGAGCCTTCATCTGGAACATCCACCAGGTGATGCGTCAATAGGACACTCCCTTTAACAGCAACAAACAAGCAAATCCAAACAGGAGATATGGTATTGCTCATTTTTTTACTATTTTCTTTTTCATTTTTTTTTATTTTATCTTTTTAATAATAAAATTACATACTAAATTTCATTTTAACCCTTCAGTTATGATTTATAATTTATAACATTTACTTTCACTGTCTGTGCAAATTTATATCTTTACTGTTATCATTTAATGACCCGATAATTTATTTAATAAAAATGTTGAATGAATAATAACAGGCTTATTATTTTTTTTATCGTAATTTAATTTTATTTGATTTATATTTTATTCCAAGTCTTTCATAATCATTTTTTATTAAATCATCAGTAGGTCAATGTATAGAAAATTAAGATAGGCATAGCAAGAAATTTTTATTTAAATTTAATTTTCAAGCTATTTATTGTAAAAATTATTTTTTCTGTAGTATTAAATAAAATTTTATATTTTTAACAAAACTGATATAAAAAATTTGTCGTGAACTTCATAATATCATAATAAATTTTTTGTAAAAAATTTTACTTTTAAAAAGATTTGGAATACATAATTAATCTGATTACAATTTTTCAATAATTTATTTGCAAATTTCTTTAAAAAAAAGTGAGTAAATAAACGTATAATTTTCAAATTTATTTGATAAAATTTTTCAACATCTGTATTAACATTTATTTAAACAATAATCACTGAAGTAAAAAATACACATTATTAAAAATAGAAGTTGAGAAATTTTTATTGCATTACTACAGACAATTTTATTGCAAAAGATCATTTGGAAAATATATATAAACTTTGTAAATTTGACTTAAAAACAAATAAAAATTTATGAATATTTACTTCAATTTTGTTTTTCAGAAGATAAAAATGAAAAAAAAAATAAAATTTCTTATTATTGTTTAAATAATTAAATTAAAAATCTTAACTATAATGAGTTCTGAAGAGTTAACAATGTTATTTTACATAAAACCAACAGGATTACTTAAAAGTAAAATACTTAAACAATAAATTTTGTTAATAAAATAAAATTAATAAACCAAAAGTATTTAGATCTAGTTACAATAATATAAACTCTAATAATAGAATTTTTAGTCACAAATACTTTTCACATTTGAAATGTTGCGATGAACCCGCTACTTGGAGGCGCTGATTGTTGATCAAGCGATTCAACACCAAAGCATTCTTCGATGAATTTGATAGGATAAATATATTTGTTACTTAATTTATTAGATAAATTGGAAAATAACGGGATATAGACTGAAAAATATATGAAAATTTAAAAAAGAGTCTGAAGGATAATTCACAAAAATAAAAATGATGAGAATGATCATCAGAGAGTCTGGAAAATATTATGAAGACAAGCAAGTGGTCATCTTTGTTTCATAAAACAGCATGCTTCGGACCGCCATGACCGCCATTAATAATGGCCGCGGTTTGTGTAAAAAGAAGCCATTTTCAAAATATGGCTGCGCCCTGCTAAATAATAATGGCGTTGACTCAATCAAAACAAACAACATGTACTGTCAAAAACTAGTTAATGCCATTTAAACAGTGGAATTATTTAACAAAATAATTTTAGGAATCTACAAGTAGTGAGTTTCGTTATTGATCAGAGCGCACCGGAAGTGCGTACTAATGTGTGTTTAAGATCCAATACATAAAACGCGTATCCCAAAACATTCCAGCTAAAAAACAATAAAGAGAGTGCAGGAAACTAATTCAAATGATAAACGTGTTAATCAAGGTGATATTACTAAAACTGACTAAATAAACAAATTACTATTTATAGTAATCTAAAATAAAATAAAAAAATAAATAAAAACTCACCGTCGTCAGTTCCAGATGCCCACATTGTCACCGAAAATTCACCTTCGAGGGTCTTGATTTGAACCTGTTTCTGCTCCCACTTTCTTGTTTTAGTTTCCGTACCCATATCACCGAATATCGCGTGATCCTGTGATCTAAATCGTGTATTACCAGATTTACGGGTTTTTTTACTAGTTTTTCTCGACGGTCCAGGACTTGATTCGACATAAATGTCGTTGTCGGGTACTGGTATTTGGTCGTAAACGCTCAGCGGATCACCACCAACAATTTCCTCTTGCGTCTGTAAAATAATTTCCTCACGTCCTGGCTCGGGGAGTGGTTGTAATGATATTATTGGCTGTCCATCGTCACCTTCAATTGTCGTTTCAACTGTTTCACAGGGTATTTCAACAGGTATTGTCTCTATTTCAACTTCTTGGATGTCCGGTTGAATCTCCACTTCAGTTATTATGTCCGAAGACGCCATATTAATCTCCGCTGACGACGCCATATTACTAATCAAAATGGCTTGCCTTACTCACACGCTCTACGCTCAACACACCATCGCGCAACTGGATTGACAACTTTTTCCCCTTCTTTCACCTTCTTCGGCTATTCTACCGACATCTGCTGCTCGATTCTCGTACTACTTCATACCGAACTTCTTTACCGATCATCAGTAGCTTCTTTAGTTTCACATCTCTTCATGTTGATGTGACGGATCTATTTTTAATTATCAGTAACAAGGTAAGATGGCGACAATTAATCAATTTTTGAAAAAAGACATGGAAGGAAAGTAGAGAAAGTTAAATAGATAAACGTCAAACAAATGTCAGTGCTAGTTTTGTCTATCTACTTTCACATTTAAATTTTTATACTTCTTACTTCAAAGATTTGTCAATAATTTGCATTTAAATTACCAAAAATTGTCATAAAAAAAATATTATGTAGCAATTTTCATAATGTTATCCCTGAAAATTTTTATAAAAAGCAAGTAGTAAAATTTACCATTAGCCAGACAGTAAGTATCGATGAAAATAAAGTTAGCCGACATCTAAAAATGTTTATGATTTTTTTTATTAAAAAAAAAAGTTTTTCATCTGTTAAAAACTTCAAAAACTATAAGTGCAATTTTTTAAAAATATTTTTTAGTCATAATTTAATAAATTAAGCAAGATAAAAAAATTAAAAATGTCGGCTAACTTTATTATTATTAAGTATCGACTTATTAATGAGTAGTTTTTAATTATAAGTATTGCTAATTATTATATTTTTTGTTTAAGATAATAAGGTCGTAAGTTATTACGATGAAAATAAATTTCAAGCGATTAACTACAGCACGATGGACGATATTTGTACCACTGATTATTTATATGAGTTTGTTATATATAAAATATAACAGAAATATGAAATTAAAAAGCCCTGATGAGATGGACGAGGATGCTGGTATACAGAGTTTATTTTCCGAGCTTGAATCAGTGTCAATAAAAAATTTTAAAGAAAGTAACATTGATAAATCTATAAGTAAGAATTTTAATTTAAATAATATTGATAGTAATAATGTTGAACGAGAAATTCATGAAAATCCGAGATTACTGCTGGAAAATATATTCAGAAAAGCTGATGTTAATGAAAATCAAGAATTAGATATGCAAGAAATTGCTAAGTGGATTCACGGTAAAATAATTCAGCATATTGATCGTGCGATGAGAGATAATATTGGTTTATTTACAACTATTGATATAAATCCACGTAATGGTGAGTATTGATTTTATGAAAGGATATTTTTTTAATTAAATAAATTTTTAAGTTTATTTAAAAAAAAAATTATTGACAATTTCGAGTAGTTATAAAAGTAATTTTCTTTTTCAGTGGCTATGTAATCTGTACTAATTAAATTAATGAATAAAATAACTTTTCTTACAGGTGATATTTCTTGGGATGAATATCACGCATATTTTTTACGATCTCATGGATTTGCAGATTCTTACATTAATTCGCATGATAAAAGACATTCAGAGTTAACGAGAACACTTAAAGAAAGTATTATGAGAGATCGGGCGCGATGGATTGAAGCTGCCCGAAACGATCCAGATAAATTAACGCTGGATGAGTTTCTCGCTTTCACTCATCCTGAGAGTAGTCATCGTGCGCTTTTACAAATGGTTGATGATTTGTTTGAAAAATTCGGTTATTATTATTTATATTATTACTATTATCATAATTACTACACTACACTAAGAAAAATACCTATTAGAAAGTTAATATTTACCTAGCTTCTAAATTAATCTCAATAATCTTCAATTGAATTAAATTTTTTTTATAAAAAATTTATTATTAATAGAAAGTCAATTAAATTTAAATAAAAAATTTATTTACTAAACTACTAATTTTAATGGTAGATCGTGATGGAGATGAAGAATTAACAGAAAACGAATTTGCTGATTTACCTGTTGATGGGATGGGCCTCGATTTGCGTGAAGATACTCCAGAACCTGTAGGTGGAAGTGAAGGACGTAGACAAGAATTTCAGTATTTAATAGATAAAAACAAAGACGGCAAAGCTGATCGCTCTGAATTACTGGTAAATAATTTTTAGTAGATTTTATAGAAATTTAACTATTACATTGGTCCTCATGACGGAACTTTTGAAAAATTTTTCTATATTTCGACTCAGCTCGTCAACCGGGTTCAGAAAATGCATACACTGATAAAAAAATTAACTCGACTCAAGAACCAAAATCTTGAACCAAGAATACTAATTTGAAGAAAATGATTTTCTTGAGTAGAGACTAAATTCTTAAAACAAGAAAATTTTTTTCGACCAAGTATAATTTCTTAACTCAAGAATTTATTCTCTTAAATCAAGAAAATCATTTTCTTCAAAGTGGTATTCTTGGTTCAAGATTTTGGCTTTTGAGTCAAGTTAATTTTTTTATCAGTGTATGGTTCAAAAGTTTATATATGTATGTATTTATATATATAAACACGATCTAATCGGCATTGTCTCTTCTTTAACTCCTACAATTTTATACGGATCTCAATAAAACGTAACATACTTAGGACGATTATTCTTAGGACGATTTCTGAGGTTAAGTTCTAAGAAGAGCCAAATCTGTCGATTAGTTTAGAAATGAGAGCAATTTAAAAATTTCCAAAAATCGCAAAAATTTTCACTTTTACCGTAATTACGTGCAATAACAATTAAATGCGATATCATATTTAATTTCTGTAAACTGATTCTGAAAGTTTATTTAATAATTATTAGCTTAAGCTTTAATTAGCATACTTATTTTTTTTGTAAACAATCCTAGTGGTTTTTTTTCTATTAATTATGAAATCTACTTCCATTTCGGTTGCCGAATGGTCTTTTTTTGTTGTCTTACTGATCATATTTTAATTGTTAATTAAAAATATTAATTATTTTAGATGTATATCGATCCAAGAAATCCGAGACACGCGATACAAGAAGCGCAGCATTTGATGGATCTTGGTGATATTGATCATAATAGGAAACTTAGTTTATCTGAAGTACTCAGCAAAACGGATTTATTTTTAGGAAGTAAAATGGTCGATACAGAAAAAAGTTTTCATGATGAGTTTTGATAAAGAAAGTTACTGCCTGTACTTACAGTTTTAATGTGAAAAACACTTTCGCGGTTAAAACTTTCAATTTCTTACGTACTATAGTATTAAAAAATAATTAGAAAATAATGATTTTCAGAACCGACTGATCAATTAAAGCTTTTAGATAATGTCTGTGATAGTCAATACTACAGTGTAATGATAAAAGAAGCAATCACATCAGTATTTTTAAAAATAATGCACTAATTTGATATATGTAGCTTCATATGTATGATTAGTTATTGTAATTAATATCACAGTACTGTACCTTAATTACCACATAAGGATTAAACACAAATACTTATTATTATAGAAAGTAATTTACACGATATAATCTGTAATCAAACACTTATATTTAATCACAAATTTTTATATACAATATTAATATATGTGATAGATTTTTTATCAGTATATACATAGCTTTCTTTTCTGACTTTAATTAATATATGACAATAAATTGTATTAAATATTCGTTTTTAGGTAACATTAAATACAAAATATTTATTTATTTAATATCTATAAAATATAGCATTTTAACTAATTAAAAAAAATATTAGACATTCTATAAATATTTTTTATATATTGATTCGTATAAATTGTTTTTTTTTTATCATACATTATATTTTATCACATCCAACATTAATATACTTTTCATTCCAATTTACATTCATATAATATATAATAAAATATGATATACTTAATATGATATACTATATATATAGTTTAAAAAATAAATCATTACACATATGCATTTTATTAAGCGTACTCTAAAAAGAATCACAATGAAAGCTTATTACAATTACTTTCTCAATAAAAAAAAATTTCTTTTAACAATTTTTCATCGCTGACATTTTATATATCTTTTTTAATTCAGTTATCACATACAGTTTATTTATTATATATTTTTATTACAACGTTAATTTATATTGTAATGATATATTTATATAAGATATTTATCATTAAAAATATTCGTTTTTAAATAGTCAAATCTCCGTCTCGGTTTATATATTTGTAATAAATATGGAAAATGATATTTTAAAAGTTGTACAAAAGAAAATAAATTTTAAAATTAAATTTATAAATTCTTAAATTATTTTTAATTCCTCTTAAAGCTGGTGATTTTATAAATTCGCTAAGAAAATTAAAAATTTTCAAAAATCGGGAAGTTATTGTTTTCACCCCGTTTTTCGAAAATCAAGTTTTCATCAGATCTTTACGTTTTGAGGTCCTAGGAAGCTTCCCTGACTATTCCCGTGATGGTGTCTGTATGTCTGTGTGTGTGTGTGTGTGTGTGTGTAAGTATGTATGTAGGTATGTATGTAAACCTCCCATAACTTTTGAACGGCTTGACTGATTTGATCGCGGTTTGGCGCCATTCGAAAGGGTTCGACTAAACTTAGATTTTGAATACAAGTTGGACTGATTCGGACCGATAGATTTTGAGAAATCTTAAAAAAACTGCGAAAAAAAATTTTTTCAAATGTGGTTTTTTTTTAATAACTTTCAAACATCTCTTAACATAGAAAAACCACATCGATCGCCACCAAGCCAGTCAAAATCGGTTGATTCGTTCGTGAGTTATCGTTGATGAAAGAAATCGAAAAAAAGTGTTTTTTTCGAATTACACCGAAATTTCTGGTCTGATCAATTTGTGTTTAAAAATGTATCATAGAATTTGAAAAACTCCGTCGAATGCTGCTAACCACGTGAAAATCGGTCCATTCATTCAAAAGTTATTGCGGTTTGAAAATTCAAAAAATAGTGTTTTATTAAACTTTCATCAGACTTTTGAGCTCGGAGAGCTCAAAACTACACGAAAATTATATTTTTGAGCTCGAAAAGCTCAAAAACGTAATAAGTGCAATTTTGAACATTTACTTACGAAAGTAGCGGGAAGTTGCAGGGATGGCCTTCAGGGTCAACCGTTGTCCTAATTTTTTTTTTTAATTATGAAGTTCAAGAATATGAGGTAATTTGTTCAATAAGTAGTTGTTGTTTTGGCGATTTTTTGTCGCCAAAACTACATAGGTCAAACAGTTGTTCTGAAAAAAAAAAAAAAAAAATTTTGGTAAAATTTTCTTAGTTAAATAAAAAAAAAAATAAAAATGATAACCGGAAAGTATACCATATATATCAATGTGGAAATAATATATATTCAAACGGGACATATTTTTTACACGCTTTTTTTTATGTTCAACCGAGAGTAAATTCGGAAAAGCTGCATGGGATCATCGAATTTTCCTGTTTTTTTCTCTTCATTTTTTTTTTACGTACATTTTTCCATTTTCATACCTTTCTGTTATCTCCGAAACATGTTTGGGATATATGATTCATGCAAATATATACTATTGGAAACACAATATACCAAGTAATATAATATGTAATAACAGAGCGAATTAATTAAAATAAAAAGGATCCATAAAAATAAATAAATAATAATGAAAAATCTTACTTTTTAAGTTTCTGACATGAACAAAATTAGATTAAAAAGTAATTCATTGTAATTTGAGTAAATTTATTTATTAGTTGAGTTAAGTTCATGGAATTGAATATCAATCTCGATAAATCCAAAGAAGTAATTAATGATTTCCAATCAAATGCTTTTATCTACTAAAGTAGCAATTAATCTTCTTTACGTATATAAATTTTAATCAAAAATCCTTTCAATGTGTTAATCTAAGATTCCTTTTCATCGCTTTCTTAATGAAAGGTAAATTTTCCATTTCGAAAATAATAATAATTTTTTTTAAGTCAATTGAATAAATAAATAACTTTAAAGTTTTCTCATTAAACATTAACAATGAAAATTACATTGTCTATTTTTAATGAATCAAGTTAAACTATTATTTTTTTGTAGCCCTTTAATATAGTATTTCTTAATTTAAAAGATTATAGCTGTTACGGCAAAGCGCTTTAACACGTAAGCATTATCTCATAAGTATTCAATCCTTTCATGTTGAGCCAATTCGAATGCATAAGCAGCTACACGCTTCGATACTTTAGATATTATTGAATAAAATATCAGTTTAACGAAATGGACTATTTTTAGTAAAAAAGTATTCCTTTAATAAGATTCTTTTTAACTATTTAAATAAATTATTATTTTTAAAACTCAACCTACGAAGATTTAATTTACTTTTTAAAAGCAAAATACTTTCGTTACATTAAGATTTCCTTTTAAGTATCGAAGTAATTATAAAGTTAAATAATAAATCATTGAAGACTATTAGAATTAATTAAAGTTTTAAATAAACGATAAAAGTAAAAATAAGTGTGACAGAATAATTTTTGTGAAAACTAATTACGCTGATTAAGATGAAAATGAAGGACTTTTTTTTACATAATTATCAGTGAAACGTAATGAAAAAAAAAGCAGACAGATTTTTATTTTATTATTTTCAGACTTTAGTATTTTAATTAACGCGCCTAATTAGCGTGACAGTTTTTTGTATGCATATCATATCAATTCACTTACTCGGCACGTCGATCTGGAGGTGGAGTGTCGCCGCCGCGACAGCATAGTCTTATCCAGCCCCTCGATCTTAATTCACCTTCATCGACATCTATTACTTGAAAATTTTTTATTAATTTATCATCATTAAACAAAAATTTCCTAGCAATAAATAACTTGTTTAAAAATAAATATGAAGCTATTATTAGACTACTTATTTATAATTACAGCAGTTGTTATACATATAGAGTAAATTCACCTGCAGCTATTCGTTGGGAATGACACCCACTAAATGTTGATAGCCGACGATTAGACCGATTACTTCCTCTTAGAGACATATATACGGACATTGTTTTCTTCAATGCAATTCTGACCTTTAATAATTTTAAAATAAATTATTTTTATTGTAGAATAATAATAATCATAATAATAATAATAATGTGGGAATACTAGAACAATATCTATGGCCTTGACATACGTCATTCGATAGAGAATCTGACGATGCATAAGTAATAGCATACAGAGAGCAACATTGAGCGTTAATTATCAAAGATCGATACTTGAGTATTGTAAAACTAATGTAATAACTCTCTCATCGCTTATTACTTAAGTATCTTATCAATATAATTTTACCTCGCCATTGAGAAAACAGTAAAGTGTTGCTATAAACAGGCCTTGAAACGAAGTAAGAAAGTGTGTCGTGTAAGACCAGATAGCAAACCAAATTGTTGTTTCAAGTGGTGCTGCAGCCATTGAAATTAAGTTTGTTATTCCTAATAGTGGAAGAAGTACAGCAGCCGCTCTTACGGCTTTTCTGTAAATTTAAATCAATTATTCATAAATAAATTTCAATTATATTCAAACAATTCAAACGTTTACCTAAATATAACAAGGTTTCATGTATGTAAATGAATAAATTAATCTGTGTGTTGATTTAAATTGAGTAGAATTTCATTAAATGTAATTTATCGCGTTATTTAATTTAAGAAAGGAACAAAAATGATTTAAAAGGTGAGGAAAAAGATTTTAAATTTAAATTAAACCCAGAATGTGAATTTCATTTGATTTTCCTTTTAATTACGAACACACATGCTTTAAAAGTTGTACTTCGCTAAGCCTTGAGGGTCACTTACCGTGCTTGTTGAGTTTCACTAGTTCGACTTTGACGTAATTTAACAACCAATACTCGAACAATGTTCATTAAGAATAAAAAATTTAGCTGGAGGGAAAGAGACTTTTTTGTTAATCAGTTTAAATAGATTTTTTTTTATTTTTTATGATTTATTGTTTTGATTACCACTATAATTGCCATTCTTGGTCCTTCTAATATCCAAAAATATGATGTGAGATTGTACCCCCACCAACACCTAAAAAATTTAAGTAAATTTTGTTTATTTAATATTTGAGCGGTATAAACTGATAAAAAACTTAACTTTAATCAAGACGAAACATTTAAAATTTACTTAGGGTAACGTTTTTGGCCACCTTAGCACCGTTTTTGGCTAGTTAACATTTGAATTAATTTATAAAAAATTATAATATTATAACCATATTTTTGCTGAGTTTTAAAAAATTTATATTAAAACAAATTGAGTTTGTAATGGTTTATTAATATAAATTCATTTCTATTGTTTATTTAAACAATAAATGGCCATAAATGGTACACTGGCCACAAATGGTACTTCTACCCTATATCAAAAAATTTTTATTTCAAAAATTTTGCATGCTTTAAGCGCGAAGCGCGCAGGTATGCTCTACTCTCGCCTAAAAATCGTAATTTCGATTAAAACGTGATTTTCATAATTTAAACGAAAAAAATTATGTATAAAAAGCATATTGAGATAAATAATAATAACTACAGAACACGTTACAAAAATTTTCTTATCGTTTCAATAGGATTTCTCAGGAAAAACTCGTTTTTTTTGACGAATTAAATGAATAAGAGTGTGGTATTCGCAGGAGCACTGGGCTTGAGAACACCGCAACTTTGTTAAAAATCATTTTCACGATTTAATTTTTTTTTTAATTTATTCCTTAGAGAATTTGTCAGAACCCTTGTGAAAATTGCGTGTCAAAATAATTCCGTTTCAATACAGTTAATTTTTTCTGACTCTTAGTTCGGTGACTTTTTCTGCGATTTCGGCAGCCATATATTTTTTACTTAATTAAGAATGGTAAAATGTTTAAAAATTATGTTTTATTAAATTCAAAATTTTTTACCTTTGACTTATTAAAAAATATACATCTGGCGTAAAATAGTAAAAAAAAAAGATCTTTCAGATTAAAATAAACCTCACTAAATTTGAATGCAGAATTTACCAGATCTGATTACTCGAGTAAGATAAATACTTACTTCCGTTCTATTTAATTTATTCTCCGTTAGGTTCTCATATGAACATAATACATATCAAACTATAAAATAAATTTTCAGACTTTGAAATTTTTGTCTGAATAAATATGATCCTTATTTAGCATTAACTTTGTAGTAAATACATTTCTCAGACGTTTGATTCTCTTTTATCGCTACTCACTTTGATGGATGATAATAGACAGCAGTTACAACAGCCCAAGTTGATGTCATCACCACAGGAAGTCCCCATCCAACTAATCGATACATTCGATAATGACTAGTTTCTTGAAAGACTGTCACTTAGTTTGCAGGCATTCAATGAAGAACAGATAAAAATGATAGGAGCATTATTATTAATATATAAATAAAAAATAAGAAATATTAAATTACATTTATTTAATTTAAATAATGGATAAAAATTTCTCGGTAATTTAAGAATATTAAACATTACAAAAAGAAAAAATGCGAAGAAAAATAAGAATCTATCTGAGTCAAATTATTTTTACAATAAAAAAATATCAAAACCTTTTTTTTCTTATCTTTTGAGGTATAATATTTAATTTTAATGATGGAAATTCACCTGTAACCATATTATGAAGGACGAAACCTTCGATGAACATCCACATGAACATAGCTGTTCTTGCGTATTCGAGGAGAACATAACTCGCTTCGCATAAAATTGGCTGAAAAATTATCATAACTATTTATTTATTGAATTCTAAGGAATTAAAAATTTTTCGTTGAATTTATAAAATAACAATAATAGTTTAAAACTAATGAATCACAAGAAAATGCACTTGTTTTTAAAATTAACTTACAACATTATTTATACCCTGACTAAATCCATAAACTTGAGATTTTATCAAGGCTTGATCGATGTACAATGTTAATCTTATGATAACTTGGATAACCATGGCTACAAAAAGATTTTTGTGAATACGTGTCCTTGTATTTCTCAATGACCTGAAAAAAAAAAAAAAAAAATAGATACCGAAAATTTAAAAATAGAGCACGGAAAAACAAAAAAAAATACTAAATGTAATTGATAAAAGAAATGTTGGCATCGGATACACTATTGAAACTATTTCAACAACTTTAGAATAGTTAATTTGTTCAGCTCAAATTAAAAAAAATCTATTTGAAACAATTTATATTGAATTTTTATATAAATAAATTTACCGTGATATTTATAAATAGTAAAACTTTTTTTTAAATGTCTTTAATCAGTAATTAGGTCAATTTTTTAAAAATTAAATTATTGACAAGTAATTTACAATTTATAAATTTAATAGGGGAAGGGGGGGGGGCAAAATGGGCTCCCTAAAATTTTCAATATCCAAAAATATTTGGGGGTAAAATGGGCCCCCAACATTTTCAACTCTCAAAGTGTTTGGGAGGTATAATGGGCTGATTAGACTTTAAAAACCAAAGAATAATTTTCAGTTAAACGCGTTCTAAAATTTTTGAATTATAGAAAAAATTATATAGGTTAAGTACGAACTAGGTCGCGAGTTAAATAACAGCATTATTTACTATATTTTTTGTTAAAAAACTATTTATTTTACAGAAGCTTCCCTGACTATTTTTGCGATAGTATGTGTGTGTGTGTGTGTGTGTGTGTGTGTATAAACGTAAACCTCTCATAACTTTTAAACGGCTCGACCGATTCAAACGGGATTGACAGTAATCGAAAGAGTTTCTTTGCTCCTAGATATTTTATAATATTTAAGATAATTCGGGCCAATAGATTTTGAGTAATCTCGAAAATAAAATTTTCAGAAAATGTTTTTTTTTAAATAAATTTTAATCTGCTGAATCAATCGTTTTCAAAAACTAATCAGCTCTTAAGCTTAAAAAACTGCGTCGATTGCCGTCAACGCGATCAAAATCGGTCGATTCGTTTGTGAGGTATCGTGAACAAAATATCAGAGAAAAAATGTTTTTTTTTTCTTCATAACTTCGACATTTATTCCTGGATCGTTTTTGATTCAACGAGATGATTTTTAGAGATTAAAAAAATCACTTCAATCGCTGGCAATAACGTCAAAATCGGTTGAATGGTTCGAGAGATATTTAATTTTAAAAAATTAAAAAAAGTATTTTTTTAACACATCTTTGAAATTTCACGTCCAATTGTTTGGTTAGTGATAAATAATCTTTTTGTTCTAGAAAGACTGCATAAAATGCCTTTAATTTTTATTAAATCGGTTAATTCATTTGTGAGATATCGTCAAAAAAATTCTAAAAAATTGTTTTTTTTTGTGATAGGTACATTTTTATTGGCTTCACCAATCGATTCGAAAAACTGATTGGTTTTTATGCTTGGAAACCCGCGTTGATCGCCGTTAACAGGACTGAAATTGATTGATTAGTTTGAGAGATACCGTTGTCGAAATAATTCAAAAAACGCGTTTTTTTTAAATCACTCCGACATTTTTTATCTGATTTATTATTGCTTTTGGCGTGAAATGTGGAGCGTTTAGGTATGGAGTTAGCGGGAAGTTGCAGGGATGGCTTTTATAAAAGCCAACCCTATAGGGTCTACTGTTATCCTAATTTTTTATACTGAATACATAATAAAAAAATTCAAAATATAAAACAAGTAAGAAACATATTGAGTTTTTTGGGGGGCCCCTTTTACCCCACTTTTCTCAATTTTTTAATTTCGATGTACACAAAAAAATTAATACCATAAACTCAGTAAAAGGCCAAAAAAAGTAAAACGAGCTGAAAAACTCATATTATAAAAATTTTCTCGAGGTGGCCCATTTTGCCCCACATTTTAAATTCTTTATTTTTAATGAACAGAGCAAATTGAGGTCAAATACTTGGCAAGGGACTAAAAAAAAGTAAAACCAGAGAAAAACACTAAGGATATCAACATTTTTTTCTTAAGGGGCCCATTTTGCCCCCCCCCTTCCCCTAACTCGTTAAAAAAAAAAAAAAAAATTATTTACTGATAATTACAAATTTTTTTCACGGAAATTACCATAAATATGATTAATAATTATGACTTATTTTTAGACGTTAGTAAATTTGCCTATTTTTAAGAGTTAATAATAAAAATTTGTTTGAATAAAGCTTATAAAATATTTAAATAGAGAAAAAGTAAATTTCCGATAGAAAAAAAAGGACATATGTTCCTTGTGAAAGAAACTTTCGAAAACTAAATTACAAGATAAAGTTTTTTTCAATAGATAAACACACGAATCAATGATTATATTTTCAAAGTAAGTTTATTCTACAAATATCATTCTACACTCTTGCAAATCAAGACAAAATTTTATATGTTTTCAGTAATCTTAAATTTCTAAGATGCAAGCTCAATAGTTGAAGGCTGCGACCTCAGCTATAGAAAATGTAATGATATATTTAAAGTACCATTAAAAGGCAATTGTCTGTGAAAATCGTTGAAGCTTGCTCTTACGAGCAATGCACACAGGTACATATAGTGCGATATTGAATTTCAAGTAAAATTGCTTCTTATTTTTTTGTGTAGCTCAGAAGTATATGCACATGCGGGTATATAATATATAGACATAGACGTACACAATATAAATACATCTAATGATCTAGAGCCGTATTGACTTACCGAAATCTCCAAAAGATTGCCAGAGATAAAAGTAACGCCGCAAGAGATGTAGTTAATCCAACGAATTCAAGAGTTCGAGTCTTTTCGGCGATATCCAATTTTATCTAAAGAAAAACAACAAAAGAGAACAAATAAGTGAGTAAGGAAAAGTCCATACGCTTTTGTAAAAAAAACTTCAAAGGGTGTGTTAAGCTCAATGCAATGCAGGGATATTTCAACCTCCGGAGAATATAATGGAAAAGGGGATAAAAATTGTGACACACAAAGTCATAAATTTCAAATAATAAAATAATACCATGTTTTTTTTTTATATCTTTGTTATTACAAACAAGGAAAAGTTTATGTTAACAATGATAAATAGAACATTATTAAGTAAACAGAGAACGATGTAAAATTTTCATTGGATCCGCCAGGGATGAATCTAATTATTGGTTCTTTATTAACGTATGTAAAGTTTCAATGACATAAAATAACTTTTATACTTTTTACAAACGGTGCACGTGGGAGTTTATAAAAAATTGGTCACTTTTTTATATTTTAGCGTTTAAATTATTGTATGAATATATTATATCCACCGCTTTATGATTTTATGTATTTAGGTTGTGTAAGCAATATGTCGCATATCATTTATTGTTGCTTTTATTGATTAAATTAGTGAAGTAATTCTTACCAAGTTATTTTTTTTTGTATTTTAATTAAGCGCAGTTGATGATAATAATTTATTTGCTTTTACCTTAGCTGCATGCTCGTCACCGGTGTACAGTTTACGAATTAATAGTAACATTTCTGGAGTAAAACACGGAGTGTAATTTGTCCATCCATTTGATGAACGTTCTCCGTTTCTTCCCAACCATCTTCCGTCACCACTGCACCGTCTTTCTGCAAATTCTAGTTAAAAGTAAATAAGAGCAATTACTTGGTATATAATTAATTTATTTTTATCTTTATAAATAGTAAATAAATATTAGAGAAATTTAATCAATAGAATATTTTTCTTTGATCATTTTTTTATGCGGGTAGCTTTATAAAGCTCATTTGTTATTTATTATAAGATTATTTTTTGCAGAACTTGTGTTCTTATAATATTATTGTAAAGTTATTTTGACTACAAGAGATTGTTTAAACAAAAACTGCAGAAAATTGAGAATATTTTTTTGTTTCTGGCGGAATTGTTGCACTTTGCTCTTTCGAAAGTTGTATAATAATAAATACAAAAGAAAAGTTTCGCTATTCAATGCTTTTGAATGTTGGAAGTTAGTTGTAATTTTTTATTGAAAGAAGTTTACTTTTAAATTGTGAGTATATTAAGTTTAGATGTATAAAAATAAATATAATTAATATATTACAAAAAATAATAGAGTGATGTATTCGGCTTTCTGACCCCTATTAGTATCCAACCCACCGGTTATTTTTTTAAAAAAGTGATGGTAATGTTAAGTAATTACTAAATAAATAAATTGTGAGTTATTTTTAAGTTGTGGGAATTATTTTTTAATTGATTATTCAATATTTATCTCAATGTCAATTATTTATAAAATTATTATCCTACAAATTTTAATCTTGAAAATTTATTATGCAATAAATAATAATATTAATATTTTTTAAATTAATTTAAAGATAATAAATCTTGACTGGTGTAAACTCAGTAAATTTTGATATATCTTTGATAATTCTTAAATAATCCAGAGTTAACATCAATAATTATGAGAAATATAAAAATAAGCTTATTATACTGCTTAATAAAAAGTGTTTTATAAATTATGTATCATTTAAAAAGATGGAGTTGATAAATTAATCCTCAGGCGAATGCAAATAATACAAACGCTTCGAATTGCAACGAGAATAACTGGTAAATATCAACATTATAAAATTTCATTTTTTTCGTAATTATAAAGGTCGAGACTAATAATAGTTATGACAGTTTATGTGACTAATATAAAAATGATATTTTTTAAATAATTAGAGTTATAGAAATTAAATTTCACTCATAAAAAAATAATCTTAAATTCAGAAAATTATTTTTTAAAAACCATTAGTGGCTTTGCTTCAAAATTTATTCTTCACAATTTTATATTTTTATTTGATACTATTTTTTTTATTAGAAATTTGATAAAATGTTAGTTTCATAAAAAAAAAAAAAAATTATACGTAATCAGTAAGGTAAAAGCCCCAATAGATGATCACGTACCAGTATATGATCACTCCATGTATTTGTATATCTATATTCACAAATATAGGTATACAAATACATGGAGTGATCATATACTGGTACATGATCACCAATCGGGGCTTTTACCTTACACAGAAAAAAAATGTTCTTGAATCAAGAATATAATTTTGAAGAACTGATTCTTCTTGATTTAAGTAGAAAAATTCTTGAACTAATGAATTTTTCTTGGTTTAAGGAAATTTTACTTAATTCAAGAATTTTTTGTCTTCATTCATGACAATTACCCTCTTCAAAATTATTTTCTTGGTTCAAGAATTTTTCTCTCGAATGAAGTTAATTTTTTTTTTCAGTGTAGAACTTTATTTAAAGTAAATAATATACATGTTACTTGTCATGTAACACCTGCACTGAAACTGCAAATTTACTATCAGTTTCATAAATAAAAACAAAAAAAATTTTGATGTTCAGTTGACAGATGAATCTAAACATCTGTTATTGATCTTAAATTGTTTCATTTCAACAAGCTCTAGACAGCTTTGAATTCAAAACTTCAATACATAACAGGTAATATGAAAAATATATGACAGAATAAAACATGACAGAATTTATGCGAGTAGTCATAGTCAAATTTACTTTCATCTTATGCCACCCACTTCACCCTTGTCGTATCGTTATAACCGAACGAAAATGTGTGCTTATAATTACGATGTTAACATCGTTACTTTTACCCTTGAGTATTCCAGCGATTAATTCTATCGAAAAAATTTATATTAGTTCCGTGTCATCAGAAAAATTAACAAAAAACATTATGATTAATCCAGCTTTTGAAATCGACTCGTCCAATGGTTGCCGAGAAGGCAGCGGAAAGTTTGTAGAGTAGATGCAAGGTCAATCGATTTTTCGATTTTCGGTGATTAGTTGACTTGCATTTCTCGGAAGAAATTATTGTTACTTTATAACTTTTTAAACATTATATTGTTTTTAACTAACTTCATCCATTAGCTTCTTAATTAATTACTAATTAAAAAAAAATCTTTAAAAACTATTCGAATCATTAATAATTGTCAAAACTTTTCTGTTGTTTACGACTGAGAACTAATTTCTTAAAAACTAGAACTAATATAAAAAATTCTTATGAAAGAAAATCAGATCTAATAAAAAAAAACAAGTTTTAATCTTAAAAAATGTCTTCATTTTAAATAATTATAGTTGTATCATTTTAAATCAAAAATTTACTACATTTAACCAATATAAAAAATAGACATCTAATTTTTGGTGACCGTCTCTTTTTTCTCATGCAAAAATTTCTCGAGACAAAAATTGTCAGCAATAATTTCTTGTACAATATTTTTTCACACAAAAACCATGAAAAAGGGCCATGTTAATGTTTTTTTTTAGAAATAATTGTACTTAATTGTAAATAATTGTGAGAAATTTTTGCTGAGAAATTTTGGTGGGATTAATAAAGGCGGGGAGCCCTAATTTTTTTTATTTCAGTAATTTAATTAACCATGTCGACGGTCTAATTAGCAATTGGTCTAACACCTTATTTTGTAGAGGGTGATTTTTTAACATTTTTTTGTAGCAATAGTCCAATTATAAATTATTTGAATGATCCAAACCAAAATATTATACCTCTATTAGGTATTAAATGGTTTTTTAAGTGATGATAAAATTTTCACAGATTGTTTCTTCGAACAAATGGAAGATTTTCTAAAATGGAGTTAGACAATTTGCTAATTAGAACGTCGATGTGTTTTTCAAGATTTCAATCTTAGAAGTGTTCATTAATCCCGCTGGGGGTTTTTCTCACATTGAAAAAAAGTACTGGATTCAAGAAAGATATTATTTATCCAAGAAAATTATTTGAAGAGAATCGGTTACTTTGGTACGACTATTTCTTGTCTTGAAACTTGTTTTTTTAGTGAAGAGAAATTCTAAAACTTCGATCAAGAGTATCTTATCTTCGTGAGGTATTGTAAAATTTATGATGGAAAAAATTCAATTTTCTTTAGTAAAGAATAACTCATAAAAAAAATCTTTTATTTCAACCCATTCTGAAATGTATCATGAACTTACTTTTAAAGAAAACAAGAAAGTTAACATTTATCTTCATTGAAGAGAACAAAATTTTTAAATGAAATATATATTATCTTATTTAAAAATAGTAGTGTTTTATTTAAGACTAACATTTCTAATTTTAGTCTTATAGAAAATTGAGAATATTTTTCTTTGCGGTTAACCTTTTTAAACGTCTTGGATTATTATTTTCAATAAATAATCCCCGAAAATAATGTAATAAGAATAGGAATCGAACAAATATGTTGGTATTCATCGACAATATGAACTTCATGTACATTTCGGAGGATGGAAATGAACATCGTGCACTATCGAGCAATCGAACAGAAGCTGCTTGAGGTAAAATGGGTCGAGTAGAGAATGCTCGTAATGCAGATTCATGAATGTGAATGTCAATGGCTACATAAATGACTTAAAACTTTTCATCGTAGTGAATTAAAAAATAATTTACAAGATATATATGCAAGAAATAAATCGAACAGAAAAATATGAATTTTTATTCTATATTATATATTCAGCCGAGTCAGCAACTTTGCGTTAAAAAATTTAGTTAATTCTTAGTTAGAGCATTATTATTTAAATTACCGTAAAAAAGTCAATTACTTGTTATTGTCACCACCGCCTTTTTTTCATTTTACTCCATTCAAACCGATAACGATTAATTTCAAGTGTCACTCAAGACAAGTATTTTTTTTTTTTTTTTTTTTTTTTTTAGTTACTTTGTATTAAATCCTTGAGCTTGGTGTCGATGCACCTATACAATTACTGTAATGAACACAACAAAGTGAATTTTTTTCACGACCTAACTTTCTACATCAATTTTAAGCACATTAATTTTTTGATTAATTCATAAAGTTGGCGCTGCATGTGCTGCAGAAAATAATAAAGTCAAATGACAAGATACTAAAGATTTTCTTTCTTACAAAGAAGAAAACTAAAAAGTGTATGAATAATGACAAAAACAAAAGGCAGCCACTTGTCGAGCACAAATCATATGACAACGTGGTTCTTCATGTTACTATATTATCATTGTCTTTCTTGTTTTAGATTTTGCTTGAGGAAAAATTGCGTAAAAAAATGCTTAACATGAAAGACAAAAGATTGAAGAAAAAAACGGAGTGAAAATAAAAATAAAAAATATGAAAAGAAATGTATAACAAAACGAAATATAAAAGTATAAAACACTGTAAAGTATGCCGGAGTATTAAATTTTCTCTGATAAGTTTTATAATAGTTTACAAAGTTGAATACGTATATTGCGTGATAAGAGCGCAGTTATAGTTCGGAGAAAATGCTTAATATTCCTCCGACTGCGAATTCTTTTTCAATTTATACGGAATGTTCTATTGATATGACCTTGACTGCTCTGCCGGATGCTTGTTCTTGTTATGTACATCAAGGGGATGATCAAAAACCGAGTCATTCTAGTTCGATTTAATCTCAAACACGAGTGGTATTAAAGAGCTTTCAAAGTTGAGGACTTTCGGTAAATTCTTTCCTCTCTCGCATCACTCATTTTATTGTCTGATGACATCGGTATGTCTGTGGGTCATGGTAGTTATGTGTGGAACTTGTGTAATGCTGGATTTGTTTGTTTGGTTGTTTAACTTTACTTATTTCAATGCCAAGGTACAGCATAACTGGCAATTCACATATTATATTTTTTGCAGTTTATTTATTATAAAAAATTAATTAATTTTATTGCAATATTTTTCATCTTAAATTTTGACAGTCAGAATTATTTTTAAACTCACTTTACTTTTTTATTTATAATATAGTAAATGAGAAAAACCCTTCCGAAAATTACCGCCAAATATTTCTTTAATTGATACTAGCAACCTTGCAGTCACTACGTGACTGCCGGGACTTGTGAACTATAAATAAATAAAATTTTGCTTTGTTAAATAATGATTTTTGTTAAATTGCTCTGTGCTTTTTTAACTATTGACATTTTTAAAGATATAAGCTCATCCCAATGTTACACTCATCAAGAGCTTTCATTTGAGTACCCACATGAATTTTGATATATTTTTCATATATACATATAGCGTTACAGATGCCATAAGGGCGTATAAAAATTATACGCCCTTATGGCACCCGGGAACCATAAAGGCGTATAAAACTTTTTTTTTGCATTTCTGCACATTTCGGACGAAAATACATCGATTACCGAAAAAAAAATTTTTTATACACCCTTATGGCTCCCGGCACCCACCTCGGATGCCATAAGGGCGTATAATAAAAATTCTGTTTTTTTTTCCGAGGTGGGACCCGGGAGCCATAAGAGCATATAAAAAAAATTTTTTTTTGGGAATCAACGCATTTTTGTATGAAACGTGCAGAAATGCAAAAAAAAAAAATTTCGTCTAACTAAAAATTTTTTTGGACTTAGAAAAAAAAAACAGAATTTTTATTATATGCCCTTATGGCAACCGAGGTAGGTTCCGGGAGCCATAAGGGCGTATAAAAAAATTTTTTTTCGGGAATCAACGTAGTTTCATCCGATGTATGCAGAAATGCAAAAAAAAAATTTTTATACGACCTTATGGCTCACGGAACCTACCTCGATTGCCATAAGGGCGTATCAAAAAAAAATTTTTTTTGGTAACCGACGTATTATTTTATGAAACGTGTAGATATTTATAATATATTATAAATATATGAAAAATTGATGTGGGTACTCAAATAAAAGGTCTTGATGAGTGTAACATTGGGATGAGCTTATATCTTTAAAAATGTCAATATTTCACAAGATAAAAGGTCATTTCTTAATTATGTATCTATGGATAGAGCATTTTCAAATACAGTCTAAATATTTACCATCATAAACTGACTATTGGTGAGAAAGATATGAAACCTTGAAAAGGCATAACTCCAGGTCAAGACCTTTCTAATGATACCAAATTTAACCATAAAAACTCATTTTATCATATAAATACACTAGCCACAAAATTTTTCGTATTCTCTTAATAATATATTTTTATTTAAAAAATTTATTTTTGAAATTCTATATAAAATCGTTCATATTTAAAAAAAATATAATGTTACATTTAGTATCTTACTTAGATTAATATAAATTAATCGCGAGCTACTTAAAAATAAAAATTCAAAAATTATAATATTTATTTATATTTTGTTTTTTAAATTTATGTCTATAAAAATTTAATTCAAAAATAATAAATGTTTTATTAGCTGTTGCTTTTTACACTTTTGAATTAGAAAAATAAACTTATTTATTCAAGTTGAGGTTTTTTTTCTAACAAGTAGTGAAAAAAAAATGAAAATGATATAATAATTTTTTTTTTTTAATTCATTTTTTAATTTATTAAATTAATTTTACCAAGCTTACAGTATGCAAATTTGAACTCATTTAACTTTGTGCTTTTATTTGTAATTAAACTTAAAAAGATTTGACTTTTAAACTAAAACACCTAAAAGCAACGCGAGTTCACGTCTGGTTCTTAATAAGTTTTTTTTATCTCTAGAACTGAAAAGTAATCGAAAATTTTATTCTTCCATCAGATTATTGAAATTTCGAATTTCAATTAACTTCTGTTAGAACCTAATTATCGATTCTACAAATAAGTATTAAAATTTAATATCTTATTTAATACAATTATTTTTTTATCTTAATCATAAATGTAAAAATTTCCAGTTTGTATAAAAATTTTAATGTCCGTGGGTCAAATCGCAAACTCAATTAAAACTTATAAAACGTACGTGTGTATGCACAAATAAACTTCCACGTATAGAGTGTTTGTTTATTTACTATGCATTTATATCTACCGAGTATATTTGCATATTTATGTTTGTTGCGTACTAAAATGCTTAAATTTGCGATCACGAGCTCCAAAAAATAACATATTCGTGGGCTGAAAAATAAACATTCTAGGCGTATGTGTTTTTTTTTAACAATAAATGAAACACGGAAAAATAATCAACAGTAAAAAAGCAATGATGAGGGTTGAACATTTAATCTACTATTCGTTTCACGATAAACCGCTATGACTTTTTCCATGCATATTTATGGCACTGATTAAAACGATCTTGTTTTGGAGCTACTTAATTTCAGTATTTCTTTAAAAAAGCTTTTATGAAAAATCCGGGCAATTAATAAATTATGCAGTGAATACTTTAACTTTAATGCATAATAGTAATAATATTGATAAATAATCCTTATAATAATGATTACATTATAAAAATCTCCTAAAAAATAGGTTGGACAAAAAAAACATTTTTAATTTCTTATCATAAAAATGAATGATCACTCCAATAGTTTCTTTTTAAATTTTAAAAATAAAATTTTCTAGAAAAATATTTTTTTGAAATAACTTTTAAAATTGCTGTCACAATTCCTTCTCCAAATCGATTAATTAAATTAATTAGTAAAATATCTATCCATAAAAAATTTTAAACTAAAAAATTCAAGTTGAGGCAATTGTTAACTTTACGTGTCAATTTTTAATTCCTTCAAGAACCAATGACCAAATTTAAATCATAAATATGCATTAGTTTAATTCTAATCCAATATATGTTATTTATTTCGATTTTTACTTGTATACCGTTCTTGGTTTTTACAAGGCTGGATAGATGGTAGCTGTCGCATTCCGCGAGTGCGCCACCGTCCTGTGTTTTTATACTGTCATTATTTATTCAGCGCTTTTTTGGACCCCAGCACGTCCTCTTTTCTCTCCTGTATTTTCACTACATAATCAACCTTATTTTTCGCACATTTATATACTCAACTCTTTATTATTATCACTGCGGCTGTGGACTGACTTGTGCTTTCTGTACTGTATTTACCCTATTCCTCACCCCTTTCTATCGGCTGTTGGAATAGTGGCGAAGGGGAAACCACAGAGAAAACTCATGCCAGTACAGTTCGGCTACCGGAGCGACCCCCGACGGTTGGTGTTGGAACTATTCGAACAACCGTCGGGGCTCGAACCCTCGCCTCACGGCATGATGTGCGAGCGAACTAACGGGATAATGACTTAACCCGCTCGGCCATCATGCCGCTCTAATCCAATATATTTATTTTTTTCATTATTACTGCTCTAAAACTTAAACTTTCTCAGTTTGTTTAGTCAGCTGAAAAAGGTTCGTTTTAGTCAAATATCAAAAGCAATGACAGCCCGAGTAAAAACAGAATTCCGCCGCACCACCGCCGCAACACCGCTGCACGGCTTTTTAAGCGCCGCACCACCGCTGCACTACAGCCGTGAAAATTTTGGTTATTTTACAAGTGCCGTATCACCGCCGCACCACCGCCGTGACAAGTAAAGAATTTATCTATTCGCCGCACTACCGCCGCACCAGCGCCGTGACAAGTAAATAAATTTCTATTCGCCGCACCACTGTTGCACCACCGCCGCACCACAGCTGTGACGCGCCCGGGTAAAAATAAAATTATTAATTTTGACGAAAAAATAATAAATTTCGTTCGACCGCCGCACCACCGCTGCACCACCGCCGCACCATACCACTGTTTGATGGTATATACATTGAAATAATATATTCGTTGATCATTCAAATAGCTTAACTAAATTTTTTAAGTTAAGTATGGCTTGCAGTGCAGTTGGCAATGTTCGAGACTTCCATGCAGACGATCCAGGTTCGAATCCCATCACAGTTCAATTTTTAAAATTCTTTCAGAGTATTTCGATAGGCGTACCGCTTCTGTGCAACCCGAGGACGAAATTAAAAATCTACGTCAACAATACGACTAAAAAAATCAATAATTTCGCGGTGCTTTGGCCTGATTTAAAAAAAATTTTTTTTTTTTAATATTATGCATTCGATTAAAAGGAGGTTGATCAATAGGTCTTACATAAAGATTTCTAGTCGCATTATTTATTAATTAATTATTGCGTGATAAATCAATTATGATACTTTTTTTTGTGAAATTGTAGGTATGATTTAGCATTGGTGCGGCGGTGGTGCAGCGGTAGTGCGGCGATGCTAGGGGGAGTAAATTTTTAGCGTGCGGCGTAATAGTCCGCCAAACGGCGGTCGTGCAGCGGTGGTGCGGCGGTATGGTGCGGCGGTGGTGCAGCGGTCGAACGAAATTTATTATTTTTCCGTAAAAAATAATAATTTCATTTTTACTCGGGAGCGTCTGCGCTGATACTTACTACGTGTCTATTTGAACTCTACTGTGTAGAAAAGATCTTCTATACTTACTAAATTCTGATAGAGTAGGTCATGCTTAGTATAACTTTATAGACCTGCAATATTTTATGTACACGCTTTTCCGCATTTTAGAAATATTTATGAGGCCTTACATGGTACACTTGCTTGACAAGTTTGCACGTATTATTCATACCAGTTATAGAAAAAATGGTAAATTTTTCAATAACTCAAATACTAAGTATGAAATGTAAACATTTTTTAATTTAAAAAAAATTTTGATAAGTCCTAAATTAAATACTTTCAAGCTTTCCGACGCTCAAAATGCATATTATGAAATTATAATTAAAACAATTAATCGTAATTAGTAAATCAATATCCCGACTAGAAATTTTAGTGAGGCAGTGATTTGGCGCAAGTAAGGCATGCCGAATTCCAAACTTGCAGTAAGTGAGGCATCCAAACCAGGCCGAAGTTTGGGATGTAACGCAGTTGCGAGGCTCAGCCTAACTTGGCTTCCTGATTAGGTTGCAGTTTGGAAACCAAATTCGCAACGAAGAATCCAAATCTAATTCTTTCTTGATTTTTAGCTTTTTTATTATCAAGCGAAAATTAATAATAACAAATGCTTATTTTTTTATCTTCTTTTATTATTTTAAGTATAAATATTAAATTTAGGACTAAATTTTTTAAATATTTCATGAATAAAAAAAAAGCAAATTCTTTGTTGCTTTTATTTAATATTATTTTTATTATTTAATTTTATTTTTTCTGTAATTTTGTTTTGTTTTTTGGAGCGTTTTTTAATGTGAAGAGGTTTTTTTGATTGGTAGATTTGATAAGTCAAGGGGGAAGGAGATGATGGAAGAGTTAGATACACTAATCATACATAACACTTAACTTTACTTCACACTCGCCTTAATAGTAATTATAATTAGTAATTAGTAATTATTAAAAATCGTACATGTCGAACGCGAGACTCGAACACGGTACCCGACGCACGAGGGCCCTATACCATACCGCGACGCTACGCCGATGATGAGCGACCTCTTACTTCAAGATACTTATAAGCACAACCAATGTTCGGCTTGCCTAATTTAAAACAAATAAGATTCGAATTGGGCTAGCCTAAGTTCGGAAAGCCAAGTTCGCTCCAAACTAGCAAAACTCAGGTTATCGTTACTTGAAACCAGTTCGGCGTTCCCATGATATATCAGACTTAAGGAATCCATGAAACATTCCTAGTTACGTTCAAATATGGCAATCCAAACATTTCGTTCTGCCTACTTTGGTTTTTATGAGGTACAACCTAGGCAAGCCTAAGTTAGGCAAGCCAAACTTACCCCGAATTGGTTCTTCGGCATATGCCTCACTGAAATTTCTAGTCGGTACATGAGACACCATGTTTATATGTACAATACACAAATACTCTCATAAATACACACTTTTATATGTATAGAACTAAAAGACTTAACCTTGGAAAGACTTGAAGCCAACTATCTTCTCCCACTCCGTTTTAGAGTACTTTGGCAAGAAACGCCGAAGTTCGTCAAACGTTTGGAATGCCTAACTTGCAAGAAATTATAAAATCCAAAGCTCTACGGAAGTTCGGTTTGCCAAACTTAAAAGTAATTGGGGCCATCTATGGTAAGACGAAGTTTGGCGAATGTTTGGAATACCTAACTTGCAGGAAATTATAAAATCCAAAGGCTTACGAAAGTTCGGTTTACCAAACTTAAAGGTAATTAGGGACATTTATGGCAAGCCAAACTTCGGCAAATCTTTGGTTATCGTTACTTCCAGCTAGTCAGGCATTCCAAAGGTTCGCCGAAGTTCGGCTTGCCATAGATGTCCCAAATTACATGCAAATTTGTCATGCCAATCTTCGTTTTGCCTAATGTGGATTTAAGAAGGCGCAAATTAGGCTTGCCTAAGTTAGGCAAGCCAAACTTACCCCTCACTAATTCTTCGGCATTCCTCACTACAATTTCTAGTCGAGATTATGAATTATGAAATGCATCGTGGTAGATGGCCAACGTTAAAACTAATATGAAAGTATTAATAATTTGTAATGTAATTACCAGTAAAAACATAATATAATATTTTAAGTTTTGTCAGATTGATTGATTGCTCATTTAAATTTTACATTTTATTGTCTACTGGAATTTAATACTTGTAAGAGACTTCTGAACACATACAAATTCTAAATTCAGCAACGTTTCACAAGTGTGGTTCACTTAGTAATTACCAATTGGGTGAAAAGCTATCCAACTTCGCAATTTATTAGCGAAGCGAAGACTGAAGTAAGTACATTTATAAAGTATCGAATTATCGATAATCGTTAGCTTTTCTTTAAATAAAGTGTCTTAATTAATTTACAAAATTTATTGCTGTGAAAATAATAAAAAAATTTAATTAAACGAAGCGATAGCAGAAGAAGACTTATATGCTATCTTTCGTTTTAAAGCTGTGCAATATTGAATGTCAGAACGAAGTAACATTAATCATTACTTTGTTACCACTTTAACTGATTAAACTAATGTTTACAGAGTTGATCTATTGATACTAGAGATTTAATAGGTTTTAAGCTTTTAGTTAGTGCAGAATCACTGTACAATTCATGAACATCTGATTATCTGGTTAGTCATTAAAATTTATATAAAAAATAAAACTGTAATCGATATTTTATAATGAAGTTGAAAAAAATACTCTTTTGTAAGCCACAGTGTTTTCATAAAAGTTTTTGGTAACAAAAGAAGCGCTTGCAAACAATCCGCATCTTATATATATGTATATATATACGGATGTATTGTAGTAATATTGTGTCTAGAAGAGTTTAATGAAGTTTTATGCGTTATATAAATCGAGCATTTTTGGTGAAGGAAGGTTGTTTTAGTGAAAAAAAAAAAATGATTGTTATATAAAATAATTATTTTTAATTCATCTTGTACGAAACGAATTTTCCGCAAATGATCGATTTTTTGAGACGATAATCTAGATAAGAGAATAAGCTAAATTTTTTTCTCGATGGTTTATAATATAATAAATTGGGCTTTTTAAGGTAAATTCAGTACTACTGGAACGTTCTTGACCTAAATTTGTGCCGTTTCAAAATTTTAAATTGTTTTCAGTGATATAGTTAATTTATTATAAGTTTTCGGAGTAGTTATAAATAGATTTGAATTTCACGCTAGATAAAATTTGTTTACTCATTTATTTATTTTGTTTTGTACGGATGAATGTGGTTATATATCAAAATTTAATCCATACGATTTGGAGAATAATTAAAATTTTTTGATAAACCTTTTTTTTTTATTTTGAAGTGGATTTTTACAGTTAAATTTGATATAATCAAAAAGATCTTGACTTGAATTTTTGCCTTTTTACAATTTTATATATTTTATGGTTATAAAAAATTTTTTAAGTTAAGTTATTTGAGGAATTTTAAAAAGATTATTAGTTCTATAATTTTGTTAAATTTGTAATTTAACTTCATTGAAATTATTGGAATATTATTATTATTATCATCATCGTGTATACGTCAACTATATATATATATATATATATATATATATATATATATATATATATATATATATATATATATATATATATATATATATATATATTAGGTGTGCCAAAATGTAACTCCCGTGGAGAACCTTTCAAAATTAGAATTTTTAGTTCCGCTTTTAACAGGGGTCGCGTTTGGGCATTTCCTGATATATTTTGGTGTGAAACAATGTATTTGATTTTCATAAAATTTTTTAACAGAAGCTTAGTTCGGGTATTTCCGGTGAAAATTCAAAATTTGGCCGGCAGTGCCCAAATAAATCTCCTGTTAAAAATCCTATAAATAATCAAATGAATTCTCTCAACCCGAAATATCTCAGGAAATGCCCAATCACAGCTGCTGTTAAAAGTAGAACTCAAAATTCCAATTTTAAAAGGTTCTCCACGGAAGTTACATTTTGGCACACCCTAATAAATATATATACACTAGACGACCCGGTGAACTTCGTATCACCTACATATATTTGTGAAAAGTATAGTCAAAATTTAATACAAAATTCTTATTTACATTCAATGCAACATAGTTATACACTTAACCAATTTAAAGCTTTTTGATGGACTACATTTTTTATCTTTTTTTGCGGTGCGTAAATATATAAAGATCACGGTTTTCCGATTCACGAACACAGGACGTATAATTTCCCATGCACGAAACAGGGAAACTCCGATTTGATTCCGCAAATTTTCAACGACTGGCCTGGCGATTTATCGTCAGTGCGGTTTGAACGTGAGATAGCTCGTCCCACATCTCATTAACTGGCATAACCTTAGTCAGGTCGTCTTCTCCTTGGTATTTTGAAACAATAACAATAAAAAAGTTCTTACGCGCTGACAAACTGATAATAGATTTTATTAATCGGCTTGAAATTAATAATCAAGTGTTTGAAAAATGCATTCATTTTCAACCGTTACATTTCCGTAATCATAAAATCAATTAATTAGTGATGTGATTAGCAAAAATAACATGTATAAAGTTCTTAGTCCGTTGACTGAATAACTAAATGTCATGTTAAGTTTTGAAAACCTTACAAAATGACTTTTTCCCCGCTGCCAAAGAGATGATTGTTGCAAGGAATTTTTTATTAAATGTTATTGAAGTTTAATAGATATGTCCTTAATTTCATAACTCAAAAAGTCCTAGTTTATGAACAAAAATATTTTTTACATTCTACTCACCACTCTGACACAACCTACATATCAATTGAATTATCACGAAATTCGTTTTTGGTTGAAATCTAATCATTGACTAAGAAAAATATTTAAATCGGTTGACCTTGAAGGCTATCCCTGTAATTTCCTGTATCTCTTGAGATTCTTTAAATTTTATATCTGTAGGAACTGTATTTGAAGAATATGAATTTTTTGACAATTATCACTTCCGCACTCCTATGCGGGGAAAGAATTTCGTAAGATCCTATTCGAGATGATGTCTACATTGTCAATAAAAGATTCCAACAAAACTTTGAGTCCATAAAAACTATCGATTGGAAATGAGAAATTTTCATGGCTAACGCCCCCGCAATCCCTTTTGAGGTTGGAATTTGATAAAATTCACTCTTAGCTGAACTTAACATCATACACGAAGATTCCTATTAAATTTGGAGTCTGTAGAAGTTAAAGTTTGAAAATGAAAACTTAACATTCTAACACCCACCCCCGTAATCCTTATTGGGGGTGGGTTGTAAAATCCGCTCTTAGATCATTTCCGCATCACATATGGAAGACTCCACCTAAATTTTCCGTCTGTAGGATTTACAATTTGAAAGTTAAATCCACCCCCGCAACCCCCTGTGGAGCGAGCTATCGTAAAATTCGTTCATAGATTATTTCTATATCTCTTACAAAAGATTCCTACCAAATTTGGGAACCCTATAGGAGCTATAGTTCAAAAACGGGAATAATTCATTGTTAACGCTCCCGCAATCCCCTTTGAGGGTAGATTTTTTAAAAATTTTTTTACATACAAACCTTCTCCTTACAATTCTGAAGATAACGAAAAAAAATTTAGCTCAATCGGTCCAGCCGTTCTCAAGTGATGCGTGGACTTACATGCGGCATTTTATTTTTATTTATATAGATATATATATATTACAGCGTTTGTTAAATTCATTCGAAGCATATTTTTGAACAATGTAAATTGAAAAATTTCAGTATGAAGAATTTTTGCATCGAGAAATGACTTCGTATCGACAAAATCTTCAACATACTTTGAAATGAAAGTAGAAAGCATTGTTCGCAGTAAACCACAGTGATAGCTCACTGAAGTTTTCAGGTTTATAAAGATTTAAATTTCCTGGAGTTCTGCCAGGAATGCATGTCCTATTATTATTTCTATTTATCTACCACGGGCGCATGACATTACTTTGTGGTAAACTTTACAGTGGAGTTTTATATTTTTCCCTGCTTTTTAAAACTCGAAAAGTCCATTTGACGGATTTTTAATTCTGAGATAACAATTTTTACAAGGCTACTATTTTTTTTTTCACAAAATTCTTTCTACAAGCTGCAATTTATATTCTAACGCCCAAAAAAGAAATTTTTTTTTCTGATCAATATGTTCCAGTAATGTAGTGATAAATTGTTGGTATCAATCTATGCACAGAAGAAAATAAAATACGCTTCATATGAAATAGCTGTGTCTTATTTCGTCAAAATGAGAAATTTTTGGTGACAAAGTCTTGATATTGATTGAATAACATGCATTCAATATAATATATGAAACTAAATTGATCATGTCTTGACTATTCTTGTCACGCGGAGAAAAAAGTATTGCTATTATAGTGATCCAGTGGATCGTGAACGTAGTATTGTGATTAGCTCAATCAGTATCGTCATTTTCACGATATTATAACCTGATATACTCTATGCTTCGGATTCTTATATGAACTGTCCATGGTATAGTGAATATGTCAAAACGTATTGCGATTATAAAGAAACGTTTCCTTACTACGGCAAAACGGATCGTGATTATCACGATCCACGACGCCTTCAGCACCGCCACGCATAACCAAGTCTGAAACTCTTACGAGTAGATTTGTTTACAATTTTGGTGATGAAATAGTGATAATTACATAAATTACTTAATTAATATCAACAGTGATATGGATGATTGGGTTGTTGATAAATTACTCGAGTGGAATCTTGAAAAACTTGTGTCGATTTTTGAAGGCTATAGTAAAGAAATAAATCTTCCTATGTTAAGGTAGTTGTAGCGTGATAGGCATTTCAACAGAAAATTATGAAATTTTTTTTATTGAAAGATAAATATATTAATAATTCACTACCAAAATTTCAGATCAATTGACCGCACCGTTTTTGAGTAATTAATTTTCGAAATTGTATCTTTTACACGTAGAGGTATAGAGAGATGGTAAAGTTAGTGTGAAATCTTCCATACCACTCGAGTGGGCCAAAGATTTCATACTAACTTTATCATCTCTCTATACCGCTACGTGTAAAAGATGCAATTTCAAAAATTAATTACTCAAAAACGGTGCGGTCAATTGATCTGAAATTTTGGTAGTGAATTATTAATATATTTATCTTTCAACAAAAAAAATTTCATAATTTTCTGTTGAAATGCCTATCACGCTACAACTACCTTAACTGTGTTAATGTCATGTCCGTGGTTATTGTATATAATTCTACTGCGTTGATAAGAAGAAACAATGTACATTATATATTGTATTAAATAAATAAAATTCTTGTTTTCATAAAAGTCTTTTTTAGCATAAATAATTTGATCTCATACTATTTTATACAAAAAAATATAATTGTATGGAGTACGTTCAGTAATAAAGGAGTAAAAATTCCATTAAAAAATTTTTTTTTTGCTCAACGGGCAGAAAGCGTCAACTTTCGGCCCGCTGCGCTAAACGAAAGTGCCGCTTTCTGCCTTCGTTGAGCAAAAAAATAGTATACACTCCACGGGAAGTAAATAAGAAAGCCTCAGATCACATGTTTGTCAACCTCGGCTTCACCTCGGCCGACAATTACATGTGATCTGAGACATTTCTTACTTTACTTCCCTAGGTGTGTAATATACTATTCTGTCCTCCAGGCGGAAAGTGGCAACTTTCGGCCCGCTGCGCTAAACGAAATTGCCGCTTTCCGCCTCTGTCGGACAGAAAAATAGTATACAAACCTATGGCAGGAAAATAATAAATATCTCAGATCACATATATGTCGACCTCGGCTTCGCCTCGGGCAACATATATGTGTTCTGAGACATTTCTCATTTTCTTGCCACAGGTGTGTAATATACTATTTCTTATGACAAAAATATTTGCCTCTTTTAAATGAATATTTCGATAATACAAATTTCTAGGCTAATAATATTTGTAAAAATAAAAAAAAAAAGTTATATAAGATAAAGTCCAACTGCTGTAAGTCATTATTTAAAAATTTTTAAACCTAACCCAATTCTTGACTGTCATAATCTACACAAAAATTTTAAACTAATCAAGCTACAATAGGAATTTTTATTTATGTTAATAACAATAATATACCAAAAAACTAAAAAAACAATAATCTGCAATAAAATATAATTAACATTTAATTGAAGACAACTTAATGATCTATAAACCATAGCAATATAGACACTCGATATCCGAATCCATGTGGATCGTGATAATCACGATCCACTAGATCGGACGTATGCACATCTAGTCATACGAGGATCGTGATCATCACTATACTGTATCGTGAAAATAGCAATAATTTTTCTCCTTGCAGCTGTTGTTTTGCCTCTTATGTTAGTGTTAAACTGTCATCAATAACGAGAGATATTATTATATATTAAGAAAAAAAATACTTTTATCTTACTGAAACACGAGAATAAAAAATAAAAAATTTTTTTTTGTTACTAAAATTTAAAAATAACAACAATGATTGCAGTAAAGATAAATTTATTTTCAATTTCTCGTTTTGCAATACACGGAAAGAAAAATATGGGAACTATTCCCATAATTATAGGAAATTTTCCTAGAATTATGGGAAAATTTCCCATAATGATGGGAATGGTTCCCATAATGGTATAGGAATGGTTACTATAATTATAGGAATGATTCCTATACAATTATAGGAATGATTCCTATACAATTATAGGAACCATTCCCATAATATTATGGGAAATATTCCCATATTGATATAGTAATGGTTCCTATATCATTATGGGAACTATTCCCATAATGGTATAGGAAGGATTCCTAGAATATTATAGGAATCATTCCTATACCATTATGGGAATCATTCTCAAAATAAAATAAAGATAAAATTTTCGTGCGGAGTGAGTTCGAAATGATTCCTATAATATATACACGGAAAAAAAAATTGGGGCAGCCACATGATTTTCATGTTGTAGGCAATAATAGTTAAAAAAACAATAATAATTAAATAATAATAATAATATAAATCTGAATTTTTTTGTTGGCTATCCAGTCTATTGCCAATTGGCAATCTATTGGCTATCCAGAAAATATATTGTATAATAATAATAATAATAATAACAATAATCTATATTATTAAGAGAATAAGGAAAATTTTGTGGCCAGTGTATTTATGTGATAAAATGGGTTTTTGCTTGGAGTTTTGTCTTTTCAAGGTTTCATATTATTGTCACCAATAGTCAATTTATTATAATAAGAATTTAGGCTGCATTCGAAAATGCTCTGTGTCTAGATACATAATAAAGAAATGACCTTGTATCTGGTAAACTATTGACATTTTTGAAGATATAAGCTCATCTCGATGTTACACTCATCAAGAGCTTTTTTTTCAGTACCCACATGCATTTTTGATATATTTTTCACATATATATATATATATATATATATATATATATATATATATATATATATATATATATATATATATATATATATATATATATATATAAAATATATGAAAAATTGATGTGGGTACTCAAATGAAAGGTCTCGATGATTGTAATGTCGGGATAAGCTTATATCTTTAAAAATGTCAATAATTCACAAGATACAAGGTCATTTCTTAATTATTGATATTTTTAAACATATAAGCTCGAGTTGATGTTATACTTATCAAGAGCTTTCATTTGAGTACCCACATGCAATTTTGATTATTTTTCATATATACATATATATAATATATATAAATATATAAAATATATGAAAAATTGATGTAGGTACTCAAATGAAAGGTCTCGATGAGTGTAACATCAATATGAGCTTATATCTTTAAAAATGTCAATAGTTCACAAGATACAAGGTCATTTCTCAATTATATGTTTAGAGATAAAGCACTTTCGAATGCAACCTAAATATTTATTATAAATTGACTATCATCATAAATTGACTATCGACGAGAATGATATGAAACCTTGAAAAGGCACAAATTCTTGTCAAGTCCTTTGCAATGACACTAAATTTCACTAAAAAATCGATTTCATCATGTGACTATCCAGGAGACAAAATTGTTCTTATTCTCTTAATAATATAAATTATTATTATGATTATTATTTAATAATTATTGTTGTTTTAACTATTATTGCCTGCCACATGAAAATCATGTTGCTGTCATATAAAAGTCATGTATCTTCCACAGGAATGTATCATGCAGCAGCCCCAATTTTTTTTTTTCCATGTAGGATTTAAACCTATATGTTGTGGGAACCATAATATATAGTTCCCATAATTTTCTTTCCGTGTAGTATATTTGTTTTAAAAAAAAAGTTTTCAGATGCTTACTGTTTAATTTTGTAACGTAGATTAATTTATTTATTGATCGACCAAATAAAAGTTAACCAATCGCTGTTAATGAACTAAAATTTATCAATGAAGTGTTAATCAAAATAGTAGATAATTATTATTTATTTTTATTTCCAATATTACTAGCTCGAGGATATTATTGAGAACGGTCAGTAAAAACCTACCATAAGTTTTAATCAAATTGAAATTATTGGGTTCATACTCACATATTGCAATTATTAAACTTTCAGAAAGTCACTCAGATCGTTTAACGCGGCTCAATAATTAATTAACTATGAAGCTTTCAAAGCGTGTTTAATTGTTTATGGTCTAAAATTTAGATCTAAAAATAAATGAATTTATATTCATATTTTATTAAAGAACTTTGATTTCAAAATAGAAAAACAATTTTTCCGTATTTTTAAAAATTTTTCTTGACTCAAAATCTTTTCCCTTGAATCAAGCCAATTTTTTTATGTGTATCTTCAAAATTTCATCGAAAATCTGAGATTTGAACTGTAAAAATTTGTTTTCATCTATTAAAACACAATTTATTTATTAATTTGAACGTCAATCGGCATTATGCAACAATTAATATATTTCTTTTCGTACACTTTAAGAAGAATAAGAAAACTTTTTAGTTATGTAAATATAAGTTTCGTGGATGCAAATTTAAATAATAGAATGGGTATTTTCAAGAGAACTTTTAAACATTTTGTACTACTTTCTCATCTGATTATAATAAAACATTCTTTTGGTAATATAATAAGTTTGAATGAACGGGGAGCAAAAATAGTACCTGGGTATACAAAAAATATTCAACTCACTCAACTGATACGAAGTAAATTGAGCAAAAAATTTTAACGATGAAATTTTAACGGGGTATTAATTGAAGTATTGATTTATGTCTATTATTATTTTCAGCCACATATGTCCAACTAGAGCTAGATTTATTATTATTAAAAGTATAGAATTACTTACTGGTTGTGTCAATTCCGTTAGCTAGTGGGCATCTTTGTGTTACAGTAGAAGAAGCCTTTATTGGAGGCCAGCAGAGAATTGAATCCCAAACCCAATTGCACCAAATTTCTAATATTAGAAAAAAATAGAATATTCATTCCTTCATTGTTATTATTGGATTAGATAAAAATATATTTCTATGAAATTCAAATTTAATAAAAAAATGCAAATTTCAACGAATGGTTCTGCATACCAGTTTGACAGATATTTATAAAATTTACCTCCATCCGGAATACTGAAATTGTTATATTGAAGCCTGCAAAATTCTTCTGTATTGTTATTAGTATCTGAAAAATCCGACATCCTTTTTTGTTTATATGTTTACTTTATTTATAATTATTACTTTTCATTTCAAAGTTCTTCATTTTTTACACGTAGGTGAATTTTTAATCGTCAACTTATACTTCATAAATATTTTTTTTTCACTCGTTGATGTTTTTTTTGACATTTAATTTCGCCTAGTCTCATAATTATTATTATTATTTTCTTCTTTTTTGGTAGAACTTTCTGCTCTAGTAAAATTTCACCCATTAACACGATAATTTTCCAGGTAATTAACTTCCTTCATGAAAAGTAGTCGAAAATTTCGGTGTAAATATTATTAATCATTTTTTTTTCTTTATTTTTATATTGTGCGAAAAAAAAGTTGATGCTTTAGTCATTGTACTTAGAACATACACTTTTAACATAATCATTTATCGAATTTTGTGTCAATTTTTCTACGGGAATTGATCTAAATTTGATAAGAAGAAACTTCAATTTTTTTTCCTTTTTTTCATGATTTCTTCTTTGCATGTTGGTGAGTTTAATCTAAAATAATTGAAAAATTATTTCTTTAGAAAAAAGTATAAGTGAAACTTCTTGAGCGAAATTTTTTAAAAATCCATTAACGAATGCAAAAAAAAATATCACACAAGTCATGTCGTAAGAAGTTTTGAAGATACATTAATTTTTCTACATCAAATTGCGAAATTTCTGACAATATCAGTCTACATTTTAAATATTTTGAGTTTTTAATTTCAGCAGTTGAAATTGTAAAAAATTTATCACTGAATTTCTAAATCGAACATTTAAATTAAAAAATAAATTTCCTTATTTAATAAAAAAAAACTTATTCATAATAATAAATAACTGCAAAAAAATATTTTTTTACAGTAAATTTTATTTTGCAAAGTCAAATGTACATTTTTAAAAAATTCTATGGTAATTTTACAAAAAAAAAAATGTTTTTGAAATTGATAGGAAAAACATTTATCCAAAATTTAAATCGGGTATTGTCATAATAATAAAAAATTTTTGTAGGTTTCTTCATATATCTAAAGCAGAGTTGCAAATAATGCATTAAATTTCTTAATGCATTAGAATTTTCATTGGTCATTAAATTTAATTTATTAATGAAAAATATTTTCATTAAGGATTACATCTAGTTTTTAAATGGAAATAATTTTCGTTGACCATTAAATTTAATTCTTTAATGAAAAATATTTTCATTACCCATTAAAAGTTATTTTTTAATGGTGAATTTTCCCATTGATCATTCGATTTAATTTTAATCAAAGTATTGTCATTCATAATTGAATGTAATAGTGTGTTCGGACTCCCTGTCTCGAGCGCATCACCATTTTTTTTACTCGAAACAATTTTATTTAAGAATAAGGAAAATTCGGATTAAGATGTACTGATTATTAAAACGATGTAATATAAAAAGATAAATTTTTATATCCAATTAGTTAATATTAATTTTGAATGAAATTATTTAAAAAAAAAACATTTGACAGCAAATCGACTTTAGCCCTAGAACGTTCGAATTTTGTTTACTTGCTCTATTATTTCTTTATTATTCACATTTTCTAAAATATGAGCTCTACTGATGTTGTGCTGATCGAGATCTTTCATTTGAGTATACACATGCATTTTTGATATATGTCCTATATATCTACTTGATATATGTACTTATATGTCATATATATATCAAATATATCAATAATGCATGTGGGTACTCTTATGAAAGGTCTCGATGAGTATAATTTTAGGATAAACTTATATTTTTGAAAATGTCAATAATAAAGAAATGTGCTTGTTTCTTCTTAACTATTGACATTTTTCAAGATATAACCTCATCCTGATGTTATACTCATCGAGACCTTTCATTTGAGTACCCACATGCATTTTTATATATTTTTCATATAAATAATTATATAACATATATAAATATATGAAAAATTGATGTGGGTACTCAAATGAAAGGTCTCGATGAGTGTAACTCCAGGATGAGCTTATATCGTAGAAAATATCATCAGTAGACAAAATACGATATCATTTTTTAATTATTGAAATTTTTTAAGATATACGTTCATCCCGATGTTACACTCATCAAGAACTTTCATTTGAGTACCCACATGCATTTTTGATATATTTTTCACATATACATATATATAATATATATAAATTTATAAAATATATGAAAAATTGATGTGGGTACTCAAATGAAAGGTCTCGATGAGTGTAACTCCAGGATGAGCTTATATCGTAAAAAATATCATAAGTAGACAAAATACGACGTCATTTCTTAATTATTGAAATTTTTTAAGTTATAAGCTCATCCCGATGTTTCACTCATCAAGAGCTTTCATTTGAGTACCCACATGCATTTTTATATATTTTTCATATATACATGTATATATATATATATATATATATATATATATATATATATATATATATATATATATATATATATATAACATATATAAAAAGTTTGGAAAATCTAAAAGTGCACGACTCATAATGCTCATTTAATTATGAAAAAAATTAATTATAAAAAAAAAAAAAAAACTTAAGTCGTTCAAAATTAATTGCCGAAAAAACAGTTGTAGTAGGAAGGTACTGCACAAGCGCTCCTGGTGGAATAAAATGTACATAATATCTATAGATATAGATATATCACCATCCATGTTAATTTTACATGGATATATATAGATATACAGTCTTGTAGTTTTCGTTTTTTATTAATTGTAATTAAACGACACTGAATCAATTAACCATTTGAATTCAGTGACCTACAATCGTCGATTAGAATTAAAAAAAAAAAATTTTACTCAAATAATTGATTTTTTCACAAGTTACAGTGTTTCCGGGGTTTCATACATGACGGACAGGAAAATTTTTTGACCTATTTTGATGTTTTTTTCCGTTTCTATTGCAGTAAATCAATTTTTAGAAAGGATGGAATTAATCTCCATTCAATTATCTCGACAATAGTATGCAAAATATCTTGATTCCGAAAACTAACAAGGCTATAATACTAAAAATAGTTGCTAAAATGAGGCGAAAAAAATTTTTCGATCGTAAAGCACTCTCTGATGCTTCGCATCATGAGTCGTGCAATATATGAAAAAATGATGTGGGTACTCAAATGAAAGCTCTTGATGAGTGTAATGTCGGAGTGAGCTTATATATTTAAGAATATCAATATTTAAGAAAGTACAGTGCAATTTAACAAAAGTCGATATGTAATTGAGCAAATTTTATTTATTCATAGTTGACAATTCTCGGCGTTCACATAGTGACTGCAGATTGCTAGTGTTTTATATTTTTCAACAAGGATGTCTACCGAATCAATTAACCGATTTCGACGTTCTTCATAGCAATCGACGCCGATAATCAAAAGCTATAAATTAAATTACGACTGCAATAACAATCCGACATTAATCGAATAAATTATTTCAAAAAAATACTTTTTTTGAATTCTTTCGAAAATTTTTTCGAAGATTTTCGAAAATCAGGGTACAACTACTAACTTCCCGATTTTTTGAAAATCATTAATTTTCATAGTGGAAAGTTGAAAAATAGTTCGATTAACGATTAAATTTAATATCTAATTTTGAAAATTTCCATTAATCATTAAAAAAATTTTTTAATTTTGAATATTTCCATTAATCATTAAAAAAATTTTTAATTTTATATATTTCCATTAATCATTAAATTTAATATTTTAATTTAAATGATTTTTACTAATCATTAAAAAAATATTTTTAATGATAAATATTTCCATTCACAATTAAATTAAATTTTTTAGTGGAAAATTTTTTCATTAGAGAATTGAATTTAATGAGTTAATGAAAATATTTTTCATTAAAATTTTCACAACCCTGATCTAAAGGAATTAGTGGTAACTATAATTTTGAATTAGCATACATTGTTTTGTAATTTTACTCATACTTTGGTTTGTAAAATATTGTAATTTTACAAAAAATTTCAACATTGTAGGTAATATACTTACGATAAACTGCAGCTGTTCAATTGAATTGAGTTGAATTTCTTCGTAAAAAATTGATCAGAAAACGTCAGGAACTTTACTAAAAACATAAAATATGCTGATGAATAAAAAAGTAAATGAATAGTTATACTTATCATTACATTACGTATTACGAAATATCAAATATGTACTCAAGTAATAGGCAAAAAAAGAATACATCCTGATGCAGATCAAGTCTTTCATATGAATGCACGTGAGAGTAGATTAAATTATTGATCGAACGTTATTCAACTAGACATTGAACATGTTTTCAGGAAAATTGGAAGTAAGTGACGGAAGCTATACTCAATATATATGTCAAAACGAAGTAACTTCAATTAAAGAGTGTAAATTGCTCTGAGAAATTAAGGTCAGTATTTAAAGACTTTTTAATTCAATAAATAGTACCGCTGAAAGACTAAAAAAAAAAAATTAGAAACAAGATTAAAGCTACTAAAAAAGTTTTGAGGAAAAATGTTGTGTTACACTTGTATACTTGACTTCCACTCATGCAGAAAACTATGAGTAGCGTTTTTGGAGATATAACAAGCATTATAAAAAAGTCGAGTCAGCAAAAAAATAGATGACAGATTGTAAAAATACTGACGTATTTTGAACGCGCAAGGAAGTTTTTTTTTCAATTGTGGCAAAGAATTGTTGTGTTAAAATAAAAATGTTTGTTTAATTATTTTTCAGTTTACATATAACCATATTTGCAGTTGTACATTTAATTTTCATTTTTAAAAATATGTTTGTTTTTACGGTTACATACTTTATCTTATGAATATTATTTTTCTTATACACATTCTTTGTGCAGTGACTTATAAATCCGATTATTTCACGGTCGACTGTCGTCCGGCTTTTCCGACAAGGTCTAGTAAATTTTCTTAGACATCATATTACTTTTAACCAATTCACTACTTATATATCAACAACATATGTGCACGCCAAACGATATAGAAAGTATAAATCGATAAATAAACATTAAACAATTTTTGAATTATACGGTGTTGAAGAAAATTAATAAATATATTTTCTTTATACTTGCAATTTCATATCGCTGAGAAATTTATCGCTTATACTAGCAATGAACTGTACAAAATTCTATCATTAATTGATAGAAATGTAATTTTAATTAATTTTATAAATTACTGACAGATTTACTGAAATCCGTAAAGCAATTTTGTGTGGATAACAAATTTGACTATACTGAATTACTCTTCGCGGTTATTTAAGATTAGATAGTGATTAAGGATTTTGAGAAAGTACGAGTAATTTGGTAACGTTGAAATAAAGGCTTGATTTGTTTTTTTAATTACAGTTTAAATATGTACTCTATTGTTTAATTAAATAATTAACTCCAAAGGTGGATAATTTTAACATTGGTCTTATCAAGTCATTACCACGTATGACCATATAAAAATTTATATCACTGATTTTTGCGTGAAGAACGAGAAGATTAATGTTAACAGCTTTCAACTAATGAAAAAAAAAATTAATTCAATAGTTAATAGTTATCTGAAAAATCAATGTAAAGATCCCTCTGTAAAAAGTTGACAAAATTCGATTAATAAGAAAAATATAAAAATTGTACGAGAAAGTATGAAAGTATTGTTTTGAACAGCATTAAATAAATGGCTGAAAAAAGTTTATGGATTATCTACAAAATAGTTAAAAAGCTTTTCCGAACTTAAGTTTTATATAGAATGGATGTGTCTATCCGATGAGATAAACTTCGTGAGTAGTATTAGTATAGAATAGTGTTCATTAGAATTCTTGAGCTTCTTCAAACTACTTCAAAGACTTTACTATTATTAATGAATTATTTAACAAACTCGATCATCAATTACCGTAACCCTATGAAATTCATAAATTTTAATTTTATTAAGTGATATTTAATTATTAAAGGATTATGATCTTCTTCACTTTACTTGTTCTAAAGTGTATAAATTTTCATATAATTATACGAAACTTTCAAATTATCATTATTATAATTTATTAAAATATTAATGAATTGCACATTTTTAATTTCGGTGAGATTGTCTAATCCACCTACAAACTTTGTTTTCATTAATTATGATTACACACATTTTCATTTATCCAAATGTACTCTCGCACTTGTAATCGCAGCTTTACATCTGCCAGTGTATGTCTGACTATTCTCTTGTTCTTATTTTTATAACATAATACAAGAATTATATGTAGATATATCTAAAGCATTATTATTATTATCATTATCATTATCATTTATTTATTTATTTATTTATTTATTTATTTATTTATTTATTCATTTATTTATTTATTGTTTTTTTTATTTTTTTTTAAATGAATGCTGTTGTTGACAATGAGTAAATATTAATATACAGCTTTATATTAGAAATAAAGGTTTGTACATTTGCTATTAAATAGAACAATCGATATAAAGGAAGAGGTAAAAAAGAGAGCAAAAATACAGAGATAGAGAGCAAGGTCATGATGATGAGATCCAAGGACAACATTTTTTCTAGGTCGCATTTACTTCCTCATCATTTTAATATTTAGTCGGTAAAATTAAATAACTTAGTTAACTATTAATGTATTTATGTTTATAAAATTATTGTATTCTTCTTTAAATTTAGTACTGAAATGAAAGTTCAAATGCAATATGATAAATTACATTAATTGAAAAAAAAGTTTCTCTTTTTTCAACGAAAGTTTTTTTCAACTTTTTTTTATTAATAATAATCAAAGATTCAATGAAAATACTTCTATTTAAAAAATTATTTAATTTCAATGTAATAAATAAATTTATTAAATGAAATTTATTCTTTCTCGGTAAAATATTAAAGTGTATAAAAATAATTTTTTTTTTAGAGTCCGTGGACTTATTATTTATTCAGCTTAGAAGAGACAGAAGGAAGAGACAAATAAAACGAATAAATTTCAACAGATAATTTTTTGTCACATAAGTTCACAAATATAAAAGCAATTTTATGAATCGTCTAAAAAAATTCAAAAGCCTATTGTTCAAAATTGTTGAACTTATATTGGGTTTTCTCGTTTGGATTATCGCATCCGGCCAACGCGAATCTTATTCATTAAAAAGAGCATCGTTCACTTCAATAAATGATCGGCAATTTTATCAAATGAATAATAGATAAATTTATCAAATTAAAATAATTGATTAAGAAATTCTTTTATTATCCGCTTCAACAAATCAAATAATTTTTTGTTTCACCAACTACTTGACAATTATCTACAAAAGTGTTCTCATAAATTTTAATCAACTCTAAGTGGACTTTATTGTCATGCAATATAAGATATCTTCAGGTAATTCAATAAAGTAGAACGTAGTGGAAATGAAACAGAAAAAAAGATGATTACATGAAAAAACCCAACTGTCACAAAATAAAACTCTGATATTTTTATTTCCAATGAACTAATTTTATTTAACCGCTAAAATCGGACCAATTTTCAAATTTAAATAAATAAATAAACACTAAGCGTTAAAATAAATAATGACAAGTTTTTTCTCGCTTAAAAGAAATAAAATTAAAGCAAACAGTGAATATATCAAGTACTGTTATTATTCTTAGGATATGATATAGCTTATTATTGTTATTTTGATAAAAAAAGTATGTGGCAGAAATAAATAAAAGTTTTTGCATTCAAAAATTTAAGTACTAATAATAGAAAAAATAATTTTATTTAATCAATGACTTCATGACATTGATTGCATCTAATTTCCAAGATTAAATTAACACCGTGATTGATATTGTCTGCTGCTGGATAGACATTACGCTACACTAGTCTTGGATTAATGATTATGCCATGCATGAATTAAGCTCATAGATGCAGCTGCTATTAAATTATGTAAAGAAAATATTTTATCCAATTACAATCAACTTTAATTAAAAAAAAAAAAAAAAAAAAAAAAAAGTAACCACCTAATTAATGTTGAAGTTTTGAACGTAAAAAGTTAATTAAAAAAAAATCAATTGATATTAATTTCAAAAAAACAGATTCCTTACGAATCAAATTAATAAAATTTATAATAAAAATCGTTAATTATTGAAAATTATTTAACAAATTTACGCCATGCTTTTAACTATATGATAATTACTCAATTTTGCCTGAAATTGTCTTAGTTAATCCTTCTCCGCATCACGTGTGATTTTTTAATTCTAGTATTTTACCTTTAAAATCAATTTCGGAGTGAAATTGAAAATAAAAAAAAAATTGACTTTTAAAAACGACCGGAAATAATTTTAATTTTATCAGCGCAATATAAATATTAACTTGTTTATGTGATAAATGTATATGATATATTGAAATTGAATGATTTAATAATTGAAAATTGTGATATATAAACGATTTATTGATGAGCGTGTAAGGATTGTACACTTCACAGTTTAGACATTCCATATGATATAAATAAAAGTGCATAGTCTCTCTATCATTCATATAATACAACTTGATTAAAAACGATTTGAAGTGAGGTAAATGTTTTTAATGGCTTTTTTAATCAGACGTGATCGATATATGAATAAAAAATTGATACAAATATTTTACCAGTAAGCGATCGTAATGAAATTATATAAATCTGAATTCATATAAATATACATAATTTGGTTAGAATAAAATTATAATATATAATTTATTACAGTGTAATAATTTTTTTCACTGAATCAAAGTCAAAATTTATTCACTTGAATTGTACTTCATTATAAAGGCTATATCATCGTATAGGGGAGGGTGGGGTATAATGGCCCCCTGGGGTATAACGGCCCCCTTCAAAATTTGGTCAAAAAATATATTTTTTTTTTTTTTTACCAAATTATCATAAATTTGATATATTTATATATTTTTAAGCTAATATATTATACCTGGAGTATAACGGCCCCCCTTCAAAATTTAATCAAAAAAAATTTTTTTTTTTTTTACCAAATTATTAAAAAATTTTTTTTTTCACCAAACTTTATTTTCAAATAAAGTCTCGAATGTAAATTATTTACAATTATTAAATTATTTATTATTTACAATTATTAAATTATTTATTATTTATATTATTAAATCCTAAGAAAATTATTAATTGTTTGATTAGTTATAATAAATTTTCATAAAACGTAACAACATTAAAATGTTTAAACAAAACATTAAATGTAAATTATTTACAATTAATAAATTATCTATTTTATATTATTAAATCCTAAGAAAATTATTAATTGTTAGATTATTTATATTATTATTATTATTATGAGTTTTACTTGTATACCGTTTTCTGGTTTTTACAAGGTTACTTTCCGCTCTATATTATCAACTCAGTTTTTCAACCCTTTTTTATTATCAACATATTCTCCACTATTTTTTATACTCAACATGTTCTCCACTTTTTATAATCAACATATAATTTTCGCATATATAATTTCATTCCAATGCGGCTGTGGACCGACTTGTGCTTTCTGTACTACATTTACCCTATTCCTCACCCCTTTCTATCGGTTGTTGGAATAGTGGCGATGGGGAAACCACAGAGAAAACCCATACCAGTACAGTTCGGCTACCGGAGCGACCCCCGACGGTTGGTGTTGAAACTATTCGAACAACCGTCGGGGCTCGAACCCTCGCCTCACGATATGATGCACGAACGAACTTATTGGGATAATGACTTAGTCCGCTCGGCCATCATGCCGCTTGTTAGATTATTTATAATAAATTTTAATAAAACGTAACAAAATTAAAATCTTTTAACAAAACATCAAATGTAAATTATTTACAATTGATAAATTATCTATTTTATATTATTAAATCCGAAGAAAATCATTAATTGTTAGATTATTTAAAATAAATTTTCATAAAACGTAAAAAAATTAAAATCTTTAAACAAAACATTAAATGTAAATTATTTACAATTATTAAATTATTAATTATTATTAATGATGAATTTTCAAAAACGTAACAATATTAATATTTTAAAATTAAGTCTCAAATGTAAATTATTTACAATTAATTAATTATTTTTCACAATAGTGACAAATATATTCTTCAGAATAATCTTCATTGATTCCCACACAGGAATCTTTTACGTTTCAGCGGTAATTTGAAATTTAAATTTAGCAGGAGTATGATGATTTTCATGGCAATTGAATAACCATTATAATTATAATTATTTTCTAGAAAATAAAAGAGGTTAAGGGCGGAAAGAAACGAGGTGCATCAGGTATAGCAGTTATTTTTCAAATGATTATGAAATCTAGAGAGTGATAAAAATAAGGAAATACTTTTATATTTTTCAAACTATTTTTAATGGTGGAAAAAAAATTTTTTTGTATCATTTTTTGGTGGGGGCCAAAATAACATTATCGTTTAAAAAACTTTAAATTTTTGGTTTAAATAATAATTTCTTTATTCAAAATGTTATTGAAGTAAATAAAAAAAATTTTTTATAGATTTTCGATTTAACATCGCCGATAAATTAGCCGACTTGTACTGGCATGGGTTTTCTCTGTGGTTTCCCCATCGCCACTATTCCAACAGCCATTCGAAAGAGGTGAGGAATAGGGCAAATACAGTACAGGAAGCACAAGTCGGTCCACAGCCGCAAGAGATACGCAGAGATTATAAAAAGTTGAAAGAGCAGGTTGCGATATCTATGTGCGAAATTTGAAAGGCAGAAACTTTTGAACGCAATGAAAATTTGAAAGACATTCGAACGCAGTGAAATAGAGAGAGGCAGTACAATTGTGATGAAAAAATTGTAAAAGGCAGTTCTTACTGCTGTACAATGTAACAAATCTATCTATCTATCTAGTAATATTATAACTAAATATAATTTATTATAATTAAATATTATTACATAAATTTATAGAAATTCACATAGTAAATGAATGACTCAAAAAAAAAAGCCATTCTTAATACAATTCGGTAATATCTTGGATCATGTTATTGCCTATCTTGAATCAAAAGACAAAAATTCTTGAATGAAATAAATCTACATCTAGTCTCAAGAGTTTAATTTTTTAATTAAGACAGCTAGAAATTTTGAAACAAAAATCAACTTTTGAAGAAAAGATGTTTCTTGAATCAAGATTATTTTTCTATCAGTGCAGAATATAGTTCAAAAATGAGTTAAGTCAGCAAAGTAATTTCTATAAAAACCTAATAATAATACTATTTCTATTGATTTGTACTATCAAAAATTTTAACTGCAAAGAGCGAAACTAATTTTGGTTCACTAAAAAAATATAAGCAAATATCAACTCAAGTCCAGTGATTGACAGCTCGTCTATTTTATTTTATTTGCATAATTAGATAAACTAAGAAATGGAAATATGATGTTTGTATATCGACATAAATTTTTCAAAGTGGCTAATTAACAAATGTCAAATGTTGACATTGTAATTGAAGATAATTATGGGTGAGAAGGGCATGAGGATTGGTCTGTGTACATAAAATCATTTCGGTCGCTTAATACTTAATGCGACACCGAATCCGCACCTGATCGGATGGATTCAGCATATTGACTAGCTAAAAGGAGCATAACTAGTATGGAGATTTAAACCTCAAGGGTTGAAGGTAACAGGCGAAGGATACTATTAGATTAATATTCTGCGATGAAGAGCAGTATAACCGCAAAGGTAAACATTGCTAATTCCCTCAGAATTCACCCGACTAAAATCAATTGACAATTTCAAGCAAGACTTACGTTTGTAAATATTATTTTTCTCGATCAATAGAGTCTTGTGTTTATTTAAATTATACAGATGATATGTATCGGACAAGTATAATTTTAAATTACGTATATTTGATTAATACTTTAATAGAATTTAATCACAAGTATGAAATAATTTGGAGTTTTTTTGTATAACAATTCATACATAGCTTGATATTTTCGAGAACAATGTCATGAATAAACAAAGTAGCTTTAAATAGCTTCACATTGAATGAAATATTATAAATAAACAAGTTTTTATGTGTGTGCATTTATAAATATACTTATATAAATTAAATAAGTAGTTCAAGGTAATTTTTAAAGCTTATTATCATCACAAATGCCTTTTCAATCCACATATGAATAATAATTATGATTATAAATTTTAAATAATGAATTTTAGAATACAGGCAGTTCATAAAGTATAAATTGAGAGATATTTGATTAATTATTATTATTTTTACTGAATTAATAACGTGAGAAGCACTTAAATGTAACACAAATATTAATTCGAATGGAAGTACGTCAAAGTAATTATCACTCTGGTAGAAAACGAGTCTACAGTATAAAGATAATATTTTTAAATTGAAATTTATCCAGACAAAAAAAAGTAATTGTTATAATGATAAATTAAAGTCTGTATAAAATGAACTTTTTTATGTTTGATAAACTTTTTTTTTTAGTTTTCACAGATATTTCTACCGGTCTGGTTTTAAACACTAGCGTCTTTGGTTTTCCGATAAGAGCGAAATTGAAGCTCGGTGAAATGAACAAAAAGAAACCCTCACGTGGAAGAAGTTTTTACAGTTGAAATGATTTTTCTAGCATTGTTTCACGTTGAATAAAAAACTAACGAGATAAATTCTAACGCTCATCATATTGAGGTTCACGACGCTGGTCATGTTTAATGAGGTGTAATATTCGAAATTTTTTGTGTAGAACTGTATAGTAATTTGAAATGTTTGAAAATAAATATTTTCCAAGGTATTTTTATACTTTTATTAAAAAAAAAAAAGATTTAAAACGATTCGAAATGGCTCAAAGCGTTAAATTTTTTTTTTTTTTAATAAGGGTAGAAAAAAAATTTGATTATAAAATAAATATTTATATTTTTTATAAAAAATTAACAAATTTGAAAATTTGGCTTAAAAAATTTGTGAGTCAAAAAATTCTTCTCTTGGGAATATTTCTTATTTTTATCAGAGTAATTTTTCATGACATCAAAAGTTATTTATAAGATAAATTAATAAATTAAAACAAGCAAAATTATGACGTTTTATCAACTTTAAAAAATATATCAATTGAAAATTTTTGAAAAACATTACAATAGTGAAATTCTCAAATTTTATATGTTAAAATGATCGGTGTCAAAATTCAAATACAATTTTAAAAATAATAACATCACCAACATTCTTTTTTTTCAAAAAACAAAAAAAAATTAAAAATGAGTTGAAAATTAAATATATCCTTCGGTTGACACATTTTTTTTTAAACCACACAAAGCATACTTACGAACTTATTTACTCAATTTTTCCATCCTGCTCCTCCAATCAGAAGTCTGACAAATTTTGTTCAATAAAACTAGGTACTTTTCTGTCAATAAGTGCGGGATTTTGATTTCCTTTTACAATCTTTTTTGTGGCTTTGATGTCCCGCAACAAAATCAATGTCCGTTATTAATATCGATTTTTGTATTGTTATTATGAATTTTTTTCCGGTTGGAACAATTCTTTACTTTTTTTGTAATCAGCCATGTCATATCAATAAAAATTAATTAACCATCACAGATTTAAGTTTAAAATAAAATTAGCTGACAAAAAAAAATTGTCCAATTTTCGCAATAACAGTCAAAAATCATCTAATTAATTTTTTCACTTTTTATAATTATTATCACATACCAACTTATTGAAAAAAAATAAAATAAAATAAACTAACCGTGCTCAGAAGACAATTATTTTAATAACTTTTCTATAAAAATTGGAGAGAATATTATTTTCATTATATTTATGACTATAACACAGCTTATGCACGGATGCAATATTACAATGAGACTATTAAAACAGTAAGAAAAATACGGATTAAACAAGTCCCTTTGTTCATGCTAATTACTCTTTTTTAATTTTTAATCATCCTAATTTCCTCACATGTAAAAAAGAAATGTCTTTTTCTTTACAACAATGTTTAACTAAACTGGACGACAATGCTCGCTTTATCGTTAATTTATAATTAACAATCCTAACGTCGACTCACAAAATAAACAGTGCCTCAAAGTACAACAAAAACTTTCTAATTTAAATCAAATTTTTTTTTTTGTAATTATAATCATTAATTAGTGATAATTTAAAAACAGAATTACATAATAAAAACTTTCAGTTACGATAAATTAAGTATAAATCCACGTGAAATGTAACAGCTAATGAGGGGTTTAAATCATAAGGGAGAACTTTGATAAAAGAGGCTGTCAACGCGTCGGAGCGCACGCGGCAACTGCAGTTCGACCCTGCACATTTCAAGCAAATTTCTTCCAACCCCTTCTTTCCATACCCTAAACCTCGAACGAGTTGTCTACCCGCAGTCGGATCTCTTACTTGCGCCCACCAAACACTCGTTCGTCCTTTTCTTTTCATCCCCACGTGGCGAATTACATGTGTTTATTATAAATATATAGCATGAATTTTTATTATGAAATTCTTCTTCCTGCTCGCTGATTCACAGAAATTTCTTATTTCTTTCTTCAATGCTTTGCACGTGTAGCAATATTATAGCACGGAAAAAGAGCAGTTTTGAATAATAGCAACTTAAAATTGAAAAGTGGGAATAAATATAATTATTATTTTTTATTTATAAAAAAATCTATTGATAACTTGTGAGCAATTAATGGAATGATAGATAATTTTGTACTCACAAGTAATACTTAATATTTAATAGACTTTATTTTTGTTAATAAATGTACTTTCTTTTTTTAAAAAAGAAAAATTATTTATATTTTATAAATAAATATAAATTGTTTCCAAATAAATGAATTTATTAATAGTTAATAAATTTTTCTATCAGCGTGAAAAATTTTTTAATGAGAATAAAATTCTTCATCTACAAACAATTTCCTTTAATAGGCGAGACCATCTTTTTCTCGCTTTGCTCTCACGGAGTTCAACGGAACTATCTCTGTGGCACTCCCAACAGCAGAGCAATTGCAGTTTCGATTGGTTTCACGAAACGAATGAAATTTTTGAAAAAAACGCTTTGTGGTGAAATAGTTTATTAAATTATCTATTATCTCTAAAAACGTTTTTTCAAAATTTCCATTCGTTTCGCTAAGCCGATTGAAACTGCAATCACTGGTCTCGGCTGTTAACTAATTTTGTTTTCTTTGAAAAATTTATGAGAAAGGAAATTAAAATATTCATGTAAAAAACAATAAACATTTTTTTTATTGATTTTTGGGATAAATTTTCATCATAACAGATTTTATTTTTGTATTTTTACTGATCACAACTCTTTTTTTTCATGATTAATAATAATTACATTATTAGATCGACTTTTTTGATTCACAAAAAAAATATTTTTATTCAAGTTTCAATTACATTGTAATTATTTTTAATCATCATAATCATTATTTACGCATTCAACTTTCAGGTAGTTGGGTTGTGGATATCTTAAATAAAATACGGGAATTTCTGGTCCAACAATTGCACCTTTATTTGATACCGATTGACTTTCGATCTATTAATTTAAACAGTTAGTTTATTATAATAATTGTGTAATTTAAGAGACTTACCCCGTAAAAAAGAACCGTAGAAAGGGTAAAAAATATTGTTAATATTGTAAGTATTGTATCTGTAAAATAAAAATTAGTTTTTATAAAATCTAAATTCTAATAAAAATTAGCTTTTATAAAAAGAAATTTTTAAAAAATTTTAATTTTAATGAAAAGAATTCATTTTTTTGCTGATGATGATTAGTGATTATTACAAATTTGACTGACTAAATTTTATACTTTGTTTAAAATTTAAAGATTTCCATGAAAAAACCCGATTAGTCAAAAGCTATTAAAACTATAACAAATACATATTATCTCGAATGACGTAAATTAAATTTCTTAATGATCATTCAATTGCTTTTTATATACATCATTATTTTTTGGTAATTACCGCACAGAAAAATAAGATGATGCAAACGTTTGTTCATTTACAGTAATTTTATAAGTTACAAATAAAATTTTAATACATTGTAAGAAAAAAATTTCATTGTTAAAATTGTGAACTCTGAAAGAATTTAATTATTTTAAATTAAAAACTATTTTTAATAGAATTATTAAATTTATACAAATCGATTCATTTACACGTCTCAATTTTCAGATTTTATTTTTGTATTTTTACAGATTACACTTCTAGTCTAGTCGAAAAGTTGAAAATGGTACAAAATAGAAATAATGCTCTTAAAATTATGTGCGATAGCTCATTGGATCCGAAATGACGCCTAGAAAAATATGCCAAAAGCGTGTATTAGCACATAAAAAATTGCAAAAGTTATAAACAATTAAAGATGAAAAAAAATGGCATTTCGTTTTTTGCCAATATTTCATAAACTATCAATATTTAAGAAATTTCAAAAAAAGATTCTGAAAGAGGAGGAAATTTTCAATAAAAAACTCCTAACTCCCGGAACTCTATCTCCATGAGATGACCCTAAAGGCCATCCCTGCAACTTCCCGCTAATTCCATACTTAAGCGCTCAAAATTGCACTTATTATGTTTTTGAGCTCGTAGAGTTCAAAAATATAATTTCCGTGTCATTTTGAGCTCTCCGAGCTGAAAAGTCTGATAGAAGTTTAATAAAACACTATATATTTTGAATTTTCAAACCGCAATCTTTTGAATGAATTCACCAATTTTCACGTGGTTCGTTGCATTCAACGCAGTTTTTGAAGGCTCATAAAGAATCTTTAAGTTTAAATTGATTGAATTAGGAATTTCGAAGTAATTCTGAAAAAACACTTTTTTCGGTTTTCTTTCGACAACGATAACTCACAAACGAATAAACTAATGTCAACCATGCTGGCGGTGATCGACGTAGTTTTTTAATGTTAAGAGCTGATTAGTTTCTTGAATCAATCGGTAAAGCCGTTTTAAAGTTATTCCAAAAAAACCAAATTTGAAAAAATTTTTTTTTGTAGTTTTTTTGAGATTTCTCAAAATTTATCGATCTAGCATCCTAGGACCTCAAAACGTCGAGATCTGATAAAAACTCGATTTTCGAAAAACGGGGTAAAACCAATAACTTCCCGATTTTGGAAAATTTTCAATTTTCTTAGCGGGAAGTTAAAAAAAATAAAAATTCATTTTTATTGTTTTGTAGTATTAATAAACTTCATCTATTTAGCAGCAATAAAGAAGCCACTTTTTGCCGTGTTAGGTAAAGGGTGTCTTACGACTGGGTATTGATTAATTATAGAGTTAATGATGTACTTTAAGATATTAAATATTAATTCAGTAATCATAATCGGTTATCGAATAGTTGTCCGCGGTCGTTCATCTGTTATAATTTCATCACGTAACACATAAAATACATAACGGAATTGTATAATAGAAGGGGTTTAATTTTTTTTCTAATATAAATTAGGAGGTGAGTGAATAGAAGCATTTGTGGGAGTATACGCGGGTGACAGTTCAAATTTAATGCAATACCTATTAGAAGTAGATCAAGAGACCTCATCAATTTTACTTCGACTTGCGGAGATGAAAACATGGATTTAAAAGTTTTGAAAGATCATTTATTCGCGTCTCAAAATAGATTAAAAAATATAATTAAAAGTGAGGTATAAAAAAAAAAATTAAAAACTTTACTAGAAAAAAAATTTTTGAAAGCAATAGTTTTAATTCTTCTTAAACTTTATGAACTTTTTTTTTTTGAATTATAACTTTGCTAATTGTGTTATTACCAGTATTATCTGTTACATTATTTTGAAATATAGAAATTAATACAATTTTATAACAGATTTCATTTGTAGAGTTAATTAAAACTGAAGGAACTACAAGTAATTACACTGATAGAAGGATTTGTTTATAGTTAAAAATATTTGTTAATATTTAAAAAATCATTTATTAGAGACCTCTTTTTAGTCCTTAACAAATATTTTTTAGTATTTAAAAAGATTTATTAATATTTAATAAATGAATATCAGATTTATTAAATACAAATAAATCATTTTAAATGCTAAGAAATATTTGTTTAATACTAAAAAATAGTCTCTAATAAATGATTTGTTAACTATTAACAAATATTTTTTAATACAAATAAATCCTTCTATCAGTGTATGAAGAAGCTACAAGAAGTTAGTAAGTAAGAAAAGTTTGAGTAGACATGTCACAATTTTAAGTTAAGACATATACATCCAATGATCCAATTTTTTTAGAATTTTATAGCAATTAAATTATTATAAAAAAAAATTTTATTAAAAAATTCCACATGTGAAAATTAATAAAAATTATAAGTGAAATTTTTTAGAAGCATTTTTTTGTTGTAATTGATTTGTTAAAAAAATTTTTAAAATTTACAGCTGACGGCTAACTTCAGTATCATAAATAATATTTGCTGGATAATTACAGATATTTTAAATGTTTCATTTTTGACTTAGATAATATTCATCAATTTATTACAGGACTATAAATTTTGATCCTATAATATGCTTTGATGCCGATACTTAGCCTTTGAATATCTGTTATGTATTAATTATTGTTATTGACTTACGTATGTCAGATAAATGAATAAGCCCGTAAAATCATTCAAGTTAATAGTAATTTAATCAGTTTCATAGACTATAAATAGAATAATTATTTTTTATTTTTACACTGATAAAAAAATTAACTTGATTCAAGAGAAAGAATCTAAATCTCATTTTTAAAGAGAATATCATTTTTTAAAAGTTCAATAATCTCAGAAAAAGAAAAAAATTTTGAACTAAAAAATTCTTATTGGCTTGGGTAAGCTTTACTTGACTCAAGAGTTTTTTTACTTCATTCAAGATAATCAAACTCTCTAAAATGATATTCTTAAGTTGAGTTTATTTTTTTATCAGCCTATACTTTCTCAATTAAGTATAATAAATAAAAGTTTCTCTTGATCTATTATGTTTTCACATTAGAATTAATAGTTAAAATCTCTAGATAATAAAAAATAAATATTTAACGAAAAATTTGTTAACAAAAAATTGGATCAATATTGAGTATTTAAAATTTCTTCATTAATTTAACAATAAATAAACTAAATGAAAGTTTAATGGCTTACTGTATCAGAAAAATAAATAACTTAATAAATTTAGTGCATGTATATGAATATAAGGTTTGAATTTTAGCCTTTTGTTTGAAGCAATTCCCAAGAAGTATAATGGATTTCTCGAGTTTCAACAACACAATCTAGTACGCTAGAATTACGTAATAAGCCCTAGGGTAGTAAATGAATTTATAATAAAACGGGTATCACAAAGCACATATAATAAAGTGATCGATTTACTTGTAGAATTCTAAGAATTTAATGTAAGTGTTTTATGTTGTAAATCTCAATCATAAATTTTATTCACAATATATATTATGCCAATCTGACATTTCATAAATTTTTTTAAGGAAGAACTTTATCGATAACGATCGGAAAATTTTTCCCTCATTATCGAGTATTAACTAAAAATAATAACTAGCAGAATGATATAATTGTTTAGTCGATCGTTTGTGCTTGACAGTATTTAATTATTATAAATGGATTGGTCATCAATTCGCCTGTTATTAATTACAATTGATAATACTGTCAGATCCACAATTTCCATTGGATCTGACGACGAAATTTATATTACGTAAACTGAAAAAAAAAAAAAGTTTTAATCACGTGGCATAACCGTCTGTTACCTAATACAGTGTTTTGCAACTTATTGTAAAGTTGAACAAACAAATATTGATAATAAGTAACAAGAATAAGCTTTTATTACGGGAGTTCTTTGTTTCTAAGTTTATAGTCTAATTATACAAAAAAACATATTTCTCTTTTTAATGTAAATGCTCAAAGTATATTCTACTTCAAATAGTTATTTGCAATAAGACTTTACGGAAAAATGAGCAGTTAAATTACAATTTATGGTGGAAATTTTATTAAGTACTCCAAAAAAAAAGTAGAAAAAATTACAGTTTTAAAATAAAATTTTCACAAACTCTGTAAAAAATATATTTTAAAAATTAAAAAATTCTAAGTGTTCATTTTTACAGTTTTGAGAATTATTTCTTACAAAGTTTGCCAGTTTTTTTTTTTTTTTTTTTTATTTTTTATTGGAGCGCATAATTATTGAAATTTACACTAGAAAATTTAATTATTAATTATATTAATGTATTTTTTTTATTCATGTAGCATAATTTAAAATTCAATTAAATGAAAGCATTTATTGTAAACTTTTCAACCGCGAAACCATGTAAAAAGCGAAATTAATATTTATAAATGTATAACTCAATTTATATTGATTGCATTCATCCAAGTTTATATTTGAGTTTCATTATCTTAGAATTTAATTATTTATTATTTTTTTATAACTTTTATTAGTCTATGCAAAGAATACGTTTTTTTTTTGTTTTCATACAATTCATCGTAAATTAATTAATTTTCGACTTTTCTGTAAACATTTAAAGTTTTCAACAGCAAGTCAGCAGAAAAAATACCTCCAAGTTCTCATATAGAGTTCTAAAGTATATAAATATAATTTTTTAATAATTATTTTAATATGAATTTATACAATGAAACTTAAGTTAATAATAAATTTATTAATAACCCAAGTTTCAAGAACACAATAAAAACTTTTTGAATGTAAATAAATAATACCCATAAACTGTCACACACTACTAAATAATAACTTTCTCAACATTACATACATATTTTATGATATTTACTTCTATTTCAACTAATTACAGCTTATAGATATATTTCAAATTTGCTTTTCTCTACTACTTTAATTAAAAAACTGTTTGAATTGATATTAACTCACCTGAATTGATATTAAATCACAAATATTGAACACTGGTATTTCGAATTTTACAAATTTTAAGAATAAACTATTTCTGAAATTATAGTAGAAAATATAACATCTCAAATAAAATATTAAAAAAATATAAAAATACTTAAAATACGAAAATTAAAAAAATTCCTACTGGACCATTATTTTGAAAGAATTAATAAAAAAAGTGATTTTGCCAAAATTTTTCTTTTTTGATTATATACCTTTTATTTATAAACTACTATACCATGATATAATCTTGAAAAGCTTTTATACGATTGCTACTCGATTATCAAATATGATTAAGAGATTCATAGTTATCTATTAGATCGGTCAAAAGTTATTTTAAAAACATCATAAGAGATATTTTTTTAATCTATGACAATATGATGGTATTTATTTCTGCCTATTCTTTTTTTTTATTATTGTTTTTAAAAGATTTTTCTTTTAGAAAATAAATGAAGATGATTCTCAAAGAAGAAAATTTATGAGCCTATTACTGAGAATTCTTAATTAACTAATTAAATCTTTGAGATTTTAGCTGAGAAGAAAGTTCATGTGATAAAATTATCTGACATTTATTTGGTCGAAGTGTCATTTCATAAAAAGAAATTCGAAATTACTGAAGACATCTCCGGAACAGGTAAAAGTGAGGATTACAGTTTATAATGATTAACTTAATTGATAATTTAATTTTAATCATTGATTGAAAAACTGGCCCTTAATATATTATATTATTAAGCGCAGAAAAAGTTCAAGTTCATTGTGAATAATTGAGCCGACGATGAGTTTATATTAAATTTTAAATTTTCCTTTATTTAAATTTACAAAAAATTTTGTTTTCTTATTAATTTATTGAAGCTTATTTTTACCAAATATATTAAACATAAATGTATTTTATAACTAATGTTTAAAATATTTATTTTTAAATCTAATTACAAAGACTAATTATATAAATAAAAATTGTTTATTTTAATTATTTGTATATTTAAAAAATTAAATATTTTTATACAGTGAATTTTCGTCCAAATATAAAATGTAAACTTTTAAGAAAATACTTTCATACCTTTGTAATTTCGCGCGAAAAAAACATTATTTTATTGGCTGACAAAAGTCCATTCGGGAGAGGGTACACTTCGGGTAAAGAAAGTTGGCCATCTGTTGAGTAATTTGGAAGCGTATGTAATATATATGAGTATATATTAGGACAGCTAGCCTTCAGCAACACTGGCTTGTCCCAGCCTCCCTATTCCAGTAACCTTGGTGGTTTTAATTACGTTGAAGTGGTTTATTTCGTTGATTACTGTATCCTGGCGGTATTAGATCAGAGGTTGTGAATAAATTAATAAATTTTATCAATATTTTTATTTAAATACAGCACAACTAGAATAATATAATAAATAATGTCTCATCAGACAGGAATAAAAGGTACAACTATTTTTAAAAATAGACATTTATTTACATTGCTACGTAGGCGAAGAATTTAACCTCAAACACGCCCATATAAATTTGCTCTTTAATTAATACTTACAGTTAAATAACTTGACCGTTTAATTAAATATAATTCAATAAATTACAGCTAATGACGCTCTGAAAAAAATATTCGCCAAGTGTCGAGATGGAAAAATTCGAGTGTTAAAAGTATCTATTGAAAATGGTATGAAGATAAAATAAATACATAATATATAATTAATTAATTAATTAGCTAATTAATACCTGGTAATTAAAATTCCTAGAGGAGTTAGCACCATCTACATCATCAAAACCTGTCGGAAAATGGCAAGACGACTATAATAAATTAGTGAAACCACTTATCGATGAAAATCAACCAGCGTACATATTATTTAGACTTGACACCAAGTCACCAGACTCCGGCTACGACTGGCTATTTATCTCCTGGTCGCCCGACAATGCACCAGTGCGCCAAAAAATGCTCTACGCGTCAACGAAAGCCACCCTGAAACAGGAATTCGGGACTGCTTCCATAAAAGACGAATTGCATGGCACCGTGATGGAAGACGTAACTCTGGAGGGTTACAACAGACACAAGAAAAATGATGCTGCACCAGCACCCCTTACTTCTGCTGAAGAAGAGCTGGTTGAGCTCAAGAAAACAGCTATACATACTGACTACAATGTTGAAACGCGACATCAGACGCTCAGTGGTGTTGCGTTCCCTGTAACTGATGAAGCTAAACAGGCGATAACTGACATGGGAAAAGGAGTCCATGAATATGTTCAGTTGAAAATAGACTTGGACGAAGAAAAAATTCATTTAGTTATGACTGGTGACGTTTCTTTGGATAAGTTACCTACCAAGGTACCTGCTGATGCTGCCAGATATCATTTATATAACTTTAAGCACACTCACGAGGGTGATTACACTGAAGCAATAGGTAATTTTTTTTTTTTTTTATTTTATTCAGGTGGAGATCAATATAAAATTTTCGGATGAAAATTAATTTAGCAGATATTTGATAATTTTAAGAGTTTTTTTAACAAATAAATAGTGGCAAAAAAAAAGTAGAAAAAAAAATAAAAGATGCAATTTTTTAAAAATAATTTTTTGGAAAAATTCTATTTGTTAAAAAAAATTAGAAAATGGTCAAGTGACTGCTAACTTTAATGTCGTAATTTTTGGTAATTATTTACAAGTGGGGTCAAACCTATTTTGGGCCGTAACTAAAAGAAAAATTAATATTTAAAAAAAATTTTTTTTTCTGCTTGTTTTTACGGCGCATTTATGATAAAAAATGTCGTGAAAGGAAAAAATAAAGATTTCGATAGCTTTTTAGCCTTCAAAAATTGGAAAAAATTTAGGCGCTCATGTTATTGAATAAAATTTCTATTTTATCTTTTTTTGATGTTTTTTTTTTTGAAAAGTACATAAAAAACGAACAATTTAAAAGAAAATTGATCAAAAAAAAATGTAACATGGGCTAACATAATAATATAATATAATCCTATGTAGTTAATTATAGAATTTTTTAGGCGTCAAAAAAATAATACAGAACTTAGGGTAAAAGACCCAGTTATTGACACTGGCCTAGTTATTGACACTTGCAATTTTATTTTAATAAAAAAAAAAAAACAAATCAACTCTAATAATCAGCATAATTTTTGAATTATAAATTTTAAGAAAATTGGTTTTTTGAGGATGTTTAATTTTTTTAATTAGAACAAAATTCCAAGTGTTGAACAATTAGGCCAGTGTCAATAACTGGATCTTTTACCTTAAGAGTCTTTGAAAAGTCCATAATATGTTTATTAAAATACAATTATGCACTGATAAAAAAAAGTTGGAAAAAATTTTGGTGCTCATGTTTTTGGGTAAAATTTCTATTTTATCTTTTTTTGATATATATTTTTTTGAAAAGTACATAAGAAAACGAACAATTAAAAAAAAAAATTTGAATTTCACAATTTTCTAAAAAATTTATAAATTTTTTTGAAAATTTGTTAAAATTGTAATAAACAATTTTTTTTTTTTCGTTAATTTTTTTAATGTATTTTTCAAAAAAAATATATCAAAATTAAATGGAAATTTCGTTCAAAAAAATAAAAATTAAAATGGTTGACCCCGCTTGTAAATATTTACCTAAAATTTTCTTCCGACTATTTTTGACTGATTGATCAACACCTTGCAATCTTTTATTAATTTAAAATTTAATTATAATTATTATTTATTATTGCTGTTTTAGTTTTTATCTACAGTATGCCAGGGTACAGTTGCAGTATCAAAGAGCGAATGCTTTATTCGTCATGCAAGGCTCCATTGCTGGATCTTATCCAGTCATTAGGTGTTACAATTGCGAAAAAGGTCAGTATTTAATAATTATTTTATTTGTTTTAATGTAATTTTTCACTCAACCGCTTAATTAAGAACAATAATTGTTTCATTCGAGTTCATTAAATAAGACGGTAGAATTTGGTAGCAATATACATAATGCTTCAGTAATTAATACATTAATCAACAATAATGACAATAGTCAGTAAAAGCGAAATGACGTTGAGATTAATGAACGTGATAAATGGTTGCATGTGAAATTATTAATTTAATTAGTATATTACGTAATATGTAACGATGTTATGTATGGTTGTATCATATAACTTATGCACCAAAGTTTAAATTAATTAATGAATAATAATGCTCCATAATGGCAAACGGATTATAAATGCAGTTGGAGGTAAATAGTGGAGAAGAGTTAGCAGACATGTTGGAGGACCCTCCTACAATAAAAGAAAAAATCATCGTCTCGACCCCGGTCACCCCGACAAGCAATATTCCGCAGGTTTTAACTGAGAAAAAATCTAAACAAAAACGTTCATGCGTTTTGAGTTAACAGGTTCAACTCACTTGGTTATTACATTCCATACTTGGTATTTAAAAAAAATATGCGATTTTTGTTTGTCTTTATTATTATATTAATTATGTTTTACAAGCTATGACGCACATAGGTTTTTGTGATTACAAATTTTACTCATGAGATAATTGAAACAAAGGTTCAACTAAAAAAAAATTCAAAGTAATTTATAAAAAGTATCTAATGGATCACTAAGTGTCCAACGTGATATGTATATTTGTTTAGTAAGAGTAGGATTAACCGTGTATTTTTCTAAATTATCTTACAAAAAATAAAAAATCTAATGAAACAAAGTATGATCGTCAACAGGTTTACGCTTTCGAATAAAATAGCAGCTTATAATTAAATAATATTATTAAAGTTTGACGTTTTCTGTGGTAATCAAATTATTCCATAATAAAAGTACTGCTAATAAATATTATCATTTATATATTATTATATATTATTGCGTATAAATGTCTATGGTTTTAATTTTAAATTTTTGTTTTCGTAATAATATTCTAAATTATGTTTTGTGAATAGTATATTGCGAGTTGATGCATTTTATTCTGAGATTAATGTTAGTGAGACGTAATTTCGTCTAGTCGGAAATGAATTTCGAGTCATGTCTTAAATACTGATTTTATTTTTAACTAAAGTAATTAATAATATGATTAACTCATTACTTCTTATAAGGAAACTCTCTCCGGTGTCCCCCTCCGATTTTGATGAAACTGAGATATGTTATTCTCCGTCGAAATCTAAGAGACACGTATTTTTTTTTATCTGCGGAAAAACATTTCTAGGGGGTGAAACTACCCCTCAAAGTTTAGCCTCCAAAGGGGTGTTTTTCAAGTTTCGCATACTTGCAGTTTAAATAGTCGAATGGGACCAATTGCATAATTTTCAGGGTGGAAAATCATGAAAAATGCTTTTGGTTTTATAATAAAACAATGGATAGAACAAAAGTTATGAGGGTTGAAAATCACAAAACTTTTATAAAAAAAAACTATTCGATGGATTTCAATGAAACCAACGGCAATCGGAAGAGGAAAAAAAAATAGAGAATACGTCTTTCGGGGTTTTTCCGAAAAATTAAGTTTAGGGGGTGAACATCCCTTAAGCATATCTACATTGACCACCAAGAAAATATCGTTTTTTATATTAATTTCGATATGAATTCATCAATAATAATTTGTTCGTACATTTCTAGCATTTAGAAAATAATAATAATATTATATCTTAATATTTTACTTACTTGTTTACTTCGCATCCCAAACTTTATTTTGTGTATCGGGACATCAAATATTTAATTATAAATGTCATGTAATGTGAATCTGTTTTGGAAAAAAAAGAAAAAAGAAAAAATGCTTACAATATATGCTTTACTATAATCAAATTAAATTTAAAAATAATTTACAAATGATTTTTTACAAAAATATTTAATATTTCTGATGTTTATGAAATTTAATACTTAAATTCATCATTTTGTCATATGCAGATCTATTCAATATATGTTTTGCAATCGTGATGTTCATGAAAAAAAATGTTGAAAACACAACGACTTTTGTAATAGAACAAAAGTGGAGATTAGTGAGTTTGACAATTGGAATCATGGCGATCTGGTTCACTTGTTTTAAGCATTTTTACTGATAAGATTAATGGTATCAGCAAATGTTCAGTTCGTGGGCGTACGAACAAAATATTGGCTGGCCTCCGCCACGTTATTAAAATTTTTCAGTATTTGCTTAAAGCAGGTTCATGATTGGTTTCAGCCGCGAAGCCTGCCATTGAAAATACGCCCACCGCTTTTGAATGATCGCGAACTACAGTCAACAATACCTTATGTAAAACCGCAGGCCGTGGGTTTCGTGTTTCACTTTTTCGGCTTTATGTAGCAGGAAGCAGTCATTGTCCAACACTTGAAGAACCGGATAACATCGCGAGCTGGTTGAACTGTACAGCGAGTAGCCAGGTCAGCGTTCAGCTTCCGTGAGTCTTCGATCCACGTTACCCGCTCTTACTTTGTTTGTTATTGCCGACGAACAGTTGTTGTTTTGGCGCCGTGATATTGGCACCATTACTTTTGATGCTTTACGCGACACTGTTGATGGTAACGGAATGCTTTCCGCACCGTTGAGTTAGGCGCTTCAGCATAAAACGTTAAATTGGGGAACAGCTGGCTTGTATTGCTCCGTCAGGCCTCTGTTAATCTCCTCAGTGGTCGCACAAGACAGCCTTCAATTTCAAAGCCGACGCCACCAGTTCACAAGAGCTGACGGTTCATCTTCATCGTCCGCAAAGAGTGGCTGCGCTGATTTGGCAACAGTTAAGTATCTTGAGCAAACACGACCATTTTGCTCGTCACGGTATTAACAGGTCACTATCGACGAATAGTTGTCGCAAAATTGTTCGAATGAATATTTATACTATAAGTTAGCTTTTTTCATTGCCGACCAGGCAAAATACCAGTCTTTCAGCGAGATATTATGATATAATACATTTTTCAAAGCAGATTCACATTAAATGACATATTTGATACCCTGATACAGTTTGGGGTGTCATAAAATACAGCAGTTATTACTTTTTCTAAATGCAGAAATGCCTGCCATTGATGGTTCACATCGTGCTCAATAAACGATGCTTGGTGGCTCACTGCAGATGCTTAAGGGATGTCACTCCCTAAACTTACTTGTCTTCGAAAGAGTCGTAAGCTTTCTGTCACAAGAAAGAAGCAGAGTGCTTAGCTAACAAGTCTATTAAAGTTTTATGATGCCACCTGGTCCCATTCGGGATTATTTAAACTGCAATCTAAGAGACACGTATTTTTTATCTGCGGAAAATGCCTTTAGGGGTGAAACCCTCAAAAAGTTAGCCTCCAAAGAGGTGTTACCGCATACTTGCAAGCAAATAATCGAATGGACCAATTGCATACTCTTTCAGGGGTGTAAAAATCATGAAAAATGCTTTTGGTTTTATAATAAAACAATGGATAGAACAAAAGTTATGTGAGGGTTGAAAATCACAAAACTTTTATAAAAACTATTCGATGATTTCAACGAAACCAACGGCAATCGGAAGAGAAAAAGTAGTAGAATACGTTCGGGGTTTTTCCGAAAATTAAGTTTAGGGGGTGAACATCCTTAAGCATATCTACAGTAATCACCTCAAGAAACATTATCGTTTTTTATATTAATTTTGATATGAATTCATCAATAATAATTTTTCGTACATTTCTAGTATTTAGAAAATAATAATAATATTATATCTTAATCATTTTATTTTTATCTACAGTTTACTGCATAATTTATCGGTACATCAAATATTAGATATGTCATTTAAGTGAATTCCAGCTTTTAAAAAAAAAAAAGAAAATGCTTATAATGATTTATTATAATCATAATAATCATTCATCGTTAGTCTCATACAAAAAGAGATAATTATGTTTTTTAGTATATATGAGTCAGTAATGTGAAAACAACATAGTATAAATAAATGTATCATTTCGAGATTAGTTTAGTTACTGCGATGTACTTCATCTTTTATAATTCAATATTATAATCGTGTTTTTTTTTTTTTGTATTTAATTTAAAAATTGTAATGAAAATCTTTATTTTAGTACATAGAGTTAAAAAAAAGTGAAAGTCAATCCTATAAATGTTATAAGCACTGCCTCTTAACAACATTTCAAGTCATGAAACATGCACGAAGAAATACAAATCAAAAGAAAGTTTCTGAAAATATTTAATTTCTAATGCTATGAACGAATACCAGAGTCAAATGGTCGAAGAAAGTTCTTTCTTTGCATTTCCAAGAACTGTATCAAAGATTGGACGATGGAAGTCGTGGAAGATAAAGAGTGTGAAGAAAATGCACTAAGCTGATCGAGCTAATTCCACCTATCGATTAATGCAGTACCAAGGATGTTGAACATTTATCTTAAGTGGATATAAATTGGAAGTCGTCGAGTACCTCGGCGTAATGGCAAAAAAGAAATCTTCCAAGTTTAGACAAAGTGTTAGACAAAAATTTAGGGAAAGCGCACAATCTGTGCGACAAAGTTACGAAG